>NC_056737.1:1198217474-1198517474 GCF_019279795.1 Protopterus annectens
TATCACAATATCTCTCCAAATCTGTCACAACAACCTATCCATACTTCCTCTTCACTGTCTCCACATATTTATTTATTTAGTTATTTATTTATTTATTTATTTATTTGCAGTTGTTTAACCAGGAGAGTCCATTGGGCCTAAAGAACCCGTTTTCAATGGAGTCCTGGGGAGAAAAGCTCCACATAAAGATTACACAGAGATTATGTTCCACATACAGATTATACAAAGATTATGTTCCACACATAGTTTACATGAGGATTATAGAGAAAAACATTCTAGAATTTCTGGTTAAAAGTTAGAAGTAGTATATATGTATTTTGTTTTTTTTTTGTATTTTACTAAAAATTACTAGGTACAAATAAGGAGTTGTATGCTAGGAGCAAGCATGAATTTGCTAGCTGGGAATTGAGAAAAAGGAAGGAGGAAAAAGTGTTGGGAGTAGAGAGTAGGTTATGAGGGGTGTGAACAGGAGCATTCCCGTGAGGATGTTAGATGGGAGTGTAGTGATTTTATAAAGTATGGGAGGCTAGCAATTGTACGAATGGAGGGGGGAGGGAGTTCCATAGGCATGCTAGTGAGAAGGACAGGAGGTTTTGTCCTGGAGGGTGTAGGGGTCCATAAACTTCTATGAGGTTTTGATTGCACCAAACCTATTTAATATTGCCCCTACCTTTATTCCAAATATAGGCTGATTAACTGCACTTCAACTCATACCAAAACAAAATTAAGTGCAAGAATCCTCTCCAAAAACAGGTATGTATAATTCCTGAATATACTAACATCCTTCTAGAAGAAAATATACACTCTAATCCTCAACCCACCTATCACAATGGACTCAAAGATAATTCTGTCCCACACACTTCTGTAACTCAACAACAGTGAATCCCCAACCCTGATGATCTAATTTTTGCTGCAATAAATGTTAAAAGCATAAGAAACTACATGCCTGGATTATTCAACATAAGCCTCACGTTCTCACTGTAACTGAAACTGGGCTTAAACCCAGCATGAGCAACTCTGAGGTTATACCTCCTGGCTATAATATCATCCATAATGACCATATAAAGAGGAAAGATGGTGATATTGTTTTAAAATTTCCCAACGCCTACCACATTTTCCCTTATAGCAAACCAATTCCAACAGTTCAACAGAAATTCTTATTGCTTTCCTCAAAATAAACAAATATGTATTTCTGTCCTTTACACCCCTCCTGGTCACAACACAGCTAAACTGGAAGATATCCGACATTGGATATCCATAACATTTCTGCAAGAAAAAGTACTACTAAGTGATGGAAATGTCAATTGGTTGGACATAAATTCTAACTTTCCTACATCTAGCATGAACTTATATGGTTTCACACAACTAATAGCCCCACACATTATAGCAATATATTCAATTCCCTATTAGACTGGATCCTAGTATCAGACCCTTACAAATAGACCACCACAGTCTATATGACTGGACATCTCACAAATCCAGTTAACCAGCACATTTATAAAACAACATGCAACCTATAGCTATTAACTGGAACTCCCTAAAAATCCTCCCCTTAGATGAAGCTGTAAATTAATTAAATACAACTTTTCTAAACATCTTAAATAGATTAGTAACTCCTAGAAGGAAAGTACTCAAAACAAATAATGCAATCTGGCGAACCAAAAAGAGTAGAATGCTAATGCAGGATAGAGATGGCAAAAATATAAAACACCTCAATATCTTGAACATTTCAGAATGCTTCACAATCGCACAAAAAAGCAAATAAACAAAGACAAAAATTATACTACAATAATTTTAAGAATACAACCAAACACAATCCTAAAAAAATTTGGACATTCATTAAAGAAATCTTACATACCAGCAAAAAATTCAACCCAAATCCCTCTAACAATTACTCACCACTCAAAACTGTAATAAAATTCAACTCTTATTTTATAGATAGTATAGCAAAACCCTAACATTACTACAGTCTCAATAACTGTTATCCCAAGTAAAATAAAAATGAATTTCCTTGGGTACAGATAACATACGTGCTCACTCATTTCTTTCATAGAACTGAAATGAAAACCTGCAAAAAAAGAGCATGTGGTCATATCCCTGATTTACAGGACCTAACTTCAGCTAAAGCTCTGCTACTAGAGATAAACTCCTCAGGATGTAAGTTCAGCTAAAGCTCTACTACTAAAGATAAATGTCTCAGGATCTAGGTTCAGCTAAAGCTCTGCTACTAAAGCTAAACTCCTTAGGATCTAACTTCAACTAAAGCCCTACTACTAAAGCTAATCTCCTCAGGACCTAACTTCAGCTAAAGCTCTGCTACTAGAGATAAACTCCTCAGGATCTAAGTTCTGCTAAAGCTCTACTACTAAAGATAAACTTCTCAGGATCTAGGTTCAGCTAAAGCTCTGCTACTAAAGATATAATCCTCAGAATCTAAGTTCAGCTAAAACTCTGCTACTAGAGAGAAACTTCTCAGGATCTAAGTTCAGCTAAAGCTCTGCTACTAAAGATAAACTTCTCAGGATCTAAGTTCAGCTTAAGCCCTGCTACTAGAGATAATCTCATCAGGATTTAACTTCAGCTAAAGCACTGCTACTAAAGCTAAACTCCTTGGGCTCTAACTTCAGCTAAAGCACTGCAATTAAAGCTAAACTCCTCAGGATCTAACTTTAACTAAAGCACTGCTACTAAAGCTAAACTCCTCAGGATCTAACTTCAGCTAAAGTACTACTACTAAAGCTAATCTCCTCAGGACCTAACTTCAGCTAAAGCATTGCAATTAAAGCTAAGCTCCCCAGGATCTACATTCAGCTAAAGCTCTGCTACTAAAGATAAACTTCTCAGGATCTAAGTTCAGCTAAAGCTCTGCTACTAAAGATAAACTTCTCAGGATCTAAGTTAAGCTAAAGCTCTGCTACTAGAGATAAACTCCTCAGGATTTAACTTCAGCTAAAGCACTGCTACTAAAGTTAAACTCCTCAGGATTTAACTTCAGCTAAAGCACTGCTACTAAAGCTAAACTCCTCAGGATCAGACTTCATTAAACTCCATCCAACCTGCCTCAGTCTAGCAGAGAAAATAGCCAAAAACCCTCACTCATATCTTTAACCTTCCTCTCACAGCTGGCACAGTTCCTGCTCTTTGTAAACAAGCCACAGTAAAATCTCACTGTTAAAAATAAACTCCCATCTGACCATAAAAACTACTGACCAATACCAAATATCTTCAAAACATATTATACAACTTTTTAAACAAATAATTATGGTCTTCTCTGTGATAAATAGCATGGCTTTTGCAAATCATTCAGTACCCCAACTGCTCTTTTTCACCACTACTGACTCTATTTAGATTCATAGTTTCATAAGTGCATACTAGGTTGATAACCACTAGGGACCTTACAAGCCTGGCCATGCAACCCAAATGTGAAACACAATTTTGCTTCATATAGGGGATGATTTATTGATTGCCTCTGTCCATCAGAGACACAGGTACCAGGATGAATTCCAAATTACACATCTATTGGTTCAAGTTGCACTTAAATATGGATAGGGAGGAATTCTGCTTCATGTGGATGTAGAACCTGTTCCAGAGAATGGGAATGGGAAACGTATCTGTCTCTCCAACATGCCCTATTTATGTCACAAGCAAAATTCAGGTCTTTTACTCCAGTAGTTCTGATACTGTTTGCTTTGCAGATGTCCAAATGATTCATCAAAACAGGGTCCAGGGATGCCTTGTATGCCAGGCAAAGATCAAGTCTCAGAAGTCTGATTGGTATCAAGTAAAGAAAAAGGTCTTTAAGGAGATCAGTAAAAGACATTGCCCTTACTCCCTGTATTCTACTTCTAAGGAATCTTTGTGGATGTTCCAGTTGCTGCATGTGTCTGGTCACATACATACAGAAGTGGGAATTATACTCTATGATGGTTCTGATGAGGGAGAAGAACAGTGATATGTGAACTCTTTGGACCAAGATGCCATCGCCTTGCTTATAAGCTGAGCAACATAGAAGGATTTTCTTACTACCTTGGACACATGTTAGTCAAAGGAGTCAAAGGCTAGGTTGCTATCTACATGAATTTCCAGATCCCAGACTAGTGAATCAACATATAGGGGCATTTTATTGATGATGTAGTTACCCAGGGTGGCTACCTTCCCTGCATTTCTGGTATTCAGTTTTAAGCCATGGCTTTGGCACCAAACATTTTCCTGTGTTAGAACTTCCTGAAGGGTGTTCTCATCTTGGAGTTATTCAATGACTGCTCCCAGTTTGCAATCTTCTGCAGACTTGGTAACCAAAGCTCTTTCACATTGGCTTTGACATCAGAGAAGTAGATTCCATACAGGAGTTGGCCTAGCACAAGACCCTGCGGGGGGGGGGGGTCTCCACTGGTGACTGGCCCCTGAGGCCTATCAGTGAGACAGCTAGTATCCAGTGTGTTATAAGGGGTTTATACCTAGTGCAGTAAGTTTGTTGACAATGCCTGAGAGAGGTATTGTATCAAATGCTTTAGTCAGAGTAGGCATTATGCACTGTTTTCCCCTCATCCACTGCTTTAGTGATCTTTTCAAAGAAGTTCACCAGATTCAGTAAGCGTGGTATTCCTTTGACAAAACCAAATCGGGGTGGGTCCAGTGTCTGGAGGTCTCCTATATGCTTGTTGATAATTTCCATAATTCTTTCCATGGCTTTGCAAATAAGACTAGTCAGACTAATGGGTCTGTAGTTTCCAGGACCTGTTTAAGGTCCTCCCTTATGAAGGGGAATGACCATCATAGTCATCCATTCATGTGGCAGAAAGCCTATTTTAAGACTATAGTTAAATAATCACTCCAGAAGTCCTGATAACTCATATTTTAGACAGTTCAGGAGGCATCCTGGCATATTATCTGGGTCCATTAAGGCCATCTTCTTGGTTGTAACAAATGCAGCCAGTATATGCTTCCAAGTTATATGTTCATAGGTTCATAGGAGATTACTAGGCTAACTACCCAAGAGCCCTTAAAAGCCTAGCCAGTTTTACCCAATTTTCTATCTATAGGGGAAAGATAACAAGGATACTGTTTCATAGCAGATTACTAGATGACTCAAGAGTCCTTACAAGCCTAGCCAGATATACACGGATATTACCCAATTGTCTATCCCTAGCGGAAAAATGTTCCACTTTTTCTTTTCCTTAGATTCATGGTTTCATAAGTCCATAGCTAATTACTAGGCCAAGATCCTCAGAGGCCAGTCACCATTGGAGACCCCCTAGGGTTCTATGCTAGGCTAATTCCTCTATGACATCTACTTCTAAGCCTAGCCAATTTCCCTCCCAAAGGTGACACCTTATAAGTTCATAGATTCATAGGTGGTTACTGGGCTATTTACCTGAAGGTCTTTATAAGCCTAGCCATGTGTGTCCAATATAATACTAAAAAAAAACAATATAAAGGAACTTGTCTAAACATGAGATCTAGTTAGCAATGAATGTCCATATCTAGGAAGGTCATAGGTGAAATCCCTGGCAGGAATTTATGGTTTCCCATGCAGTCATCCAGGCTACGCTTAAACAGGGCCATAGAGAGGCTTTGTTTGCTGTGTACTGGTAACCTATTCCAGAGGAGTGGCAACCTCTGAGAGACATATCTGTTTCTATAGCAGGTACTAGTTATGTTGCAGGCCAGGTTAACATCCCTGGAGCTGGTGACCCTTGTCCCATTTGACTTGCGGATGTGCAGCATTTCCATTAGGTTTGGATCCGAGATTTCTCTGCAGGCCAGGGACAATTCTCCTCTAAGTAGTTTGTATGCTACTGAGTACAATGACAGTGACTTCAGTCTGTCAATATATGACATGTGCTGGAGACCTTGAATTTTCTTGGTTAGAAATCTCTGAGGTCTCTCAAGTTGCTGCAGGTGCCTGGTAAGCTACATACCAAAGGGACACTCTACTCAATTATTGGCCTGATGAGGCTCGAGTACAGGGGTGTTATGACCGCTTTCACTCTTGAGGCAATGCCTTTGCTAATGAGGTGTACTACATAGAATGCCTTTCTTACCACAGTAAACACATGGTGATTAAAGTTTAGGCTACAGTCAACTTGTGTTCCCAAGTCTCTCACTACTGAGTTGTTACTTAGAGTATTATTATTTATGTGATAGTCTGCAGGAATATCGTTTTTACTGAAGGGGATAATAATGCTTTTTTTTTTTGCATTTGTTTGAGTCCATGGCTTTGGCACCAATCACTGGTTTGTGTAAGTCCCTCTTGAAGTTTATTGACATTGTTTGGGGATTCAGTGATTGCACCTAATTTGCAGTCATCAACAAACTTAGTCAGCCACAGCCCCTCTGTTTTGGTCTGAACTTCTGAGAAGCATATTCCAAACAAAAGGGGGGCCAGCACTGTGTCCTGTGGAACCCAACTGGTGACAGGTCTGCTGGTTGAGGTAAAGTCCCCAAAGTTGACTGAGTGTGATCTGTCATTGAGCCAGTTAGTAATCTACATGATTACCTGAGAGATGCAACTATATAGCCAAACTGAAGGCTGAACTCTCTCAACTCAGGACTGGCAAGACCAGACAGGAGGAGAAGGTAACCACACACACACCAAACCCAGTCCCACGTAGACCTACCACAACTGCAAACCAAACACATAATAACACAAAGACATACTCGGAGGATCTAACAAAAAACTTACCAAAACAACAGAGGCTCCCAAAGCAGACACCCAAAAATCCACCACCTCAAAACATAACACATGCAACACATACTTCAATAAATCAGTGTGTCAAACAATCACAGCCCTTAAGGCCAAACACCATGCCTGATACACTAGTAATAGGTGACTCTATAGTCAGACACACTGACGTTCCGCTTACCAGGCTGAACAAGGAGAGGGTAATGGTGAGCTGCTTATCAGGAGCTAGGATCTGCCACATAACACACGCACTCAGGTCACTCCAAAGCAAGTACAAATATGACTCCGTCATTGTCCATGCCGGCGTGAATGACCTGAGATGTACCTCCCTGGACTACATGAAAAGAGACATAGAGGAGCTCTCTGATTATGTAGCCCAGGCTGGTATGACCCTGACCCTGAGCAGCATCTTGCCCTCACCAAGAATGATGCCACAATACAAAGACAAGATGATCAGCTTTAATAATTGGCTCAAATACTGGTGTCATTCTAGGGGGATCCAATGTCTGTCTGCTTGGGATGACATGCTGGACAAGCCACGTTGCTTCACAAGGGATGGCTTGCATCTGTCACCACTGGGCTTCCGGATATTGGCTAAGGCTCTTGCCTACCCCATAGTGCCTTTTTTAGGCAAGGTTCAAAAGACAAACCCACCTCCTTAGAAAACAAAAATGGAAAAAAAATAAGGGTAATGCTGCTCAACGCCAGAAGTCTAAATCTCAAGATGCAGGCTCTCGAAGCACTCCTCAGTATGGAGAACATCGATGCCTGTGCAGTAACTGAAACCTGGTTCAAGGCTCCTGAGAGCACCCCAGCACTACCAGGCTATACCTCGTTTCATGCTTTTCAGCCCCAAAACTTGGGCCAAACCAAAAAGGGAGGGGGAGTGTCCATATTCATCAAGGACACCCACACCTCCAGGTTAGTGGCAACACATGAAGCATCAGAGACCATCCAGGTGCAACTAACCGTAGGCAAAACTGCTATACAACTGGTAGCATGTTACAGACCACCCTTCCAATCTCAGGAACCCCACTCAGCCTTCCTGAAGACATTGGAGGATATGAATGTCTCACCAAACACCATCATATTGGGAGACTTCAACTACTCTAACATAGACTGGGTGCATTATTCTAGCCCAAACACCCTAGCCCAAAGGTTCCTGGAATTCATAAATTCAAATGCAATAGAACAGCTAGTCACCTCTCCCAAAAGGGGAGATAATATACTAGACCTGATCATCACAAACATGGGAACAAAGTGCTCCACACTGGAAGTATACCCCTCACTAGTGAGATCTGACCACAAACTAATCACCCTGGATATACATATCCCACCTCCACCCCCAACACAGAAGACTACAGTGAAAAACTTCTCTAAAGCCAACTTTACACTTCTTAAAACTGAGATGGTATCCTTTAAGCCGACTGGGCCAGTGGAAACCACATCCCACAATGCAGAATCCTTCACAAATGCTTTCTACAGACATCTCCAAGAATGCATGGATCATGCAATCCCAAATAAAACCAAGACCCTCTCCACCAAGGGCAGGTGTCCTGTCTGGTGGACCCCAGCCATAAACAAATTGTATAACAAAAGAAGGAAGCTACTGCACGACAGAGCAAAATCCCATAAAGAGGAGGCATCTCTGATCAGCACTAGTAGAAAGCTACATTCTCTCATAAAAACATCCATGGCCAACTTTGAGAGAAAAATTGCTATGGACACTAAAGATAAGGCCTTCTTCAGCTATGTTAGAAACCTGGGCGGAAACCCTCAGATATGTTCAGAGTTAGTTCACAATGACAAAAATTACACTGAACCCACAGATATTGCCAACATTCTGGCAGACAGGTTCAGTGAAAATTTCTCCCCTCCCTCACCCCCAAAAGAAGAAATACTTATCCCAGCTGAATGTAACCTCCCTGTCATCTCAGATGTCCAGGTGAGAACCGCCCTCAGCAAAGCTAAAAACACAGCATCAATGGGACCTGATGGTATCCTGAGTTGCGTGCTACGTGAACTCCAAGAGGAGCTAAACCCGCACATAAAAATGCTCTTTAACCTTAGCCTTACTATGGGACATGTACCTGAACACTAGCGTACAGCAACAGTTGTCCCACTCCACAAAGGAGGCACCTCTACAGACCCTGGTAACTACCGCCCCGTAAGCTTAACCAGCCTGGTCTGCAAAGCTATGGAAAGAATCATTATGGAACTCATAAACAGAGATATTGGGGACTTACAGACACTTGATCCCACCCAGTTTGGCTTTGTAAAGGGCAGATCCTGCCTTTTGAATCTGGTTGACTTTTTTGAAACAGGCACTAGAGCCATTGACGAGGGCAAAGCAGTCCATACAGCCTACCTGGACTTGGCTAAAGCTTTCGACACAATACCCCACTCTGGCATCATAGACAAGCTCAACAGCTTAAATGTAAATCCATATGTCACAAGATGGGTGGCAAACTGGCTAAAGGATAGAAACCATAAAGTCAAAATTGCTGGAGCCATGTCAGACTCAAAGCCAGTCACAAGTGGTGTCCCACAGGGCTCTGTCCTGGGACCCATCTTGTTCGGCATTTATTTCTCAGATGTGAAAGTAAACATGGGAGAGTTGTGGCTGACAAAGTTCACAGATGACTGCAAACTAAGCGCCATAGTCAATACACCAGCTGACACATACATCCTACAGAAAGGCCTCACTGAAATGGACAACTGGTGCCGGAGAAGGCCTTAAACTAAATGCCAAAAAATGTATAGTCACCCCCTTTGGGAAAAACAAAGTACGCACTGTCACCCCCTTTGGGAAAAACAAAGTACGCACAAATTATCACATAGACAGTAACCCACATAGACAGTAACCCACTGAGTACGGAAAAAGTAATCAGAGACCTGGGGACCCAAGTCGATAGTGACCTCTCATTTGACATCCACGTTGCCAAAGTGGTTAGAAAGACTTTCTACCTTGCCCACCTTATCATGAAGGGATTCACATCCAGATCAAAGGAGGTCATTGTACCCCTATACTCCTCCCTTATCAGGCCCAGGATTGAGTACAATGCCCCATTTGGTATGTACCTCACCCGGCACTTGCAACAGCTAGAGAGACCCCAAAAGTACCTCACCAAGAGGATCAAGAGTCTCCAACATATGTCATATACTGCCAGACTAAAGAAACTCCAGCTCTATTCAGTAGCATACCGCCTGCTCAGAGGTGATCTGTGCCTGACGTACAAGGCCATGTCCAATCAGGAATTGATGGATATGCTCCACCTCAAAAAATCCAAATCCATCAGAACCACGAGAGCTAAAGATTTAAACCTCAGCATAAATATGAATAGGACATGCTGGAGGGACAGATTCATAACTCAGAGGCTTCCCATACTCTGCAACAGAATCCCAGTTCATGTTAAGCAAAGCCCCTCACTGACTCTCTTCAAGAGAAATCTTGACGAGTGGATGGGAGACCGTAGTTTTACCCCGGGGTCATCTCTGTGTCACTACTAGACAGAGGCACAGTAAACTAATTCCATTATGTAAGGGGGTCTTCACTGTGTCACTACTAGAAAGAGGCACAGTATTCTAAATCTATTCTGTACACTTTTGTACCATTACATGAGGTGGCAAAAGCCACATCACTATGGCTAGGCTTATAAATGCCCCAGGGCAGATAGCCTAGTACCAAACTATGAAACTATGAAACATAAGGGTTGATATTCAACTGGGAGAGTTTATCAATGATTCCTGAATGTGGGATTGTGTTGAAGGCCTTGGCTAAGTCAAGGCAGGCTGTATGCACAGATCTACCTTTGTCTATGGCTCTGGTGACTTTTTCAAAGAAGTCCACCAGGTTTAAAAGGCATGACCTGCCTTTGACAAAACCAAACTGTGTCAGATCAAGGGTTTGAGATCACCTATATCCTTATTTATAAGAATCATAATGATTCATTTCATGGCCTTAAAGATAAGGCTGGTTAAGCTTATGGCTCTGTAGTTCCCAGGGCCAGGACATTGCATTTTCTGTCTGAGAGGTAAGCACCTTAACCATTACACCAACCCCCAGCTGATAACAGATGTTATAGGTAAGTTCTACGCTAGCTGCTCTTGTGGGCCATTTTGAGCATAGACAGTTTCCCTCAAAGGTGAAAATCAAACCCTGTATTTTGTGCTTGTGAAGTAAGCACCTTAGCTATTAAGCCAAGCTCTAAGTAACTAGAGAATATATGTTTGGAGGTGTTTTTGAGAGGGATGATTGGGGGAGAGGGGAGGGAGTAAAGATGAAACTGAATTTGTCTGCTAACAGGATCACCATATTGCCAGGCTCAGTGAATGTGGTACTATTAATCACTAGTTCAACACATTGTTTTATGCTGCCTTTGAGGTTTTTCACACAGCTGAAGAAGGCCTTATGGTTATCTTTCACTTGGGAGGCTATCTTAGCCTCAAATTTGGTTTTGCTTGACCTAATTATCCCTCTTACTTACCTATTTAGTTTAATTAGAGAGTTTTTTTTTTCTTTAAGGGAATTACCCTTACTGATTTTTGTCATATTTTTTTCCTTTTGTTGTATAATCTGTTTAATTTGGAATGCCACCATGGCAGTTTGTTTATGGGGTTAGTCCAGTCCTTGTCCTTTTTCTGGTAGGTACAGCAACCTCTATCCAGCCATTGACATGGCTATACAGAGTTTGCGAGAACAATTCAGCACAGGCTGCTGTGTTCTCTGGGTTTGGATGGGGCACTGAATTTTGACAAACTATCACCTAATAAAAGACAGTTTGCCTTAGAATAGTTCTTAACTGCTACTGATTGTAATGGGATTATAGAATTGATTTTGATTTCAAAGGAAACAGCTTTATGGTCTGACCTCAACAGGGAGCATGAGACACTGGGGGTGTTCAGTGTTCACCTGTCTTTGTGAGCACAAGGTCCAGTAAGTTGGAGTCTCTAGAGGATATATTCACTATTTGTTTGTGGGTGTTTGTATTTATGATGTCCAGGAATCTCTATGCCTGCAGATTTGTGGCCATGTAGGATTCACAGTCTACAGAGGGGTAATTAAAGTCTCTCATGAGTAGGGTGTTAGACTGGATGGTAAATGTCTCTTGTAGGTCCAGGTATGCACTGTGAGCTTCTTGAGACATGGACGGTGACCTATAGCTAGGATATGGTACGGGATTCTGGCTATGGTGATCTGCACATGGAGGAACTCCAGCACAGCATCCTGTTTTACTGCCCAAGAGGTATGTTTGTTATTGATGTATATTGAGACACCTTTACCTTTAGCTCTTGTCTATGTGGCTACTGGTCTAAAAGTGTGAAAGGCACTGAAACCTTGCACTTACTCTCTGCTGCTTTATACCATGCCTCAGTAACTAAACAGATGTCTATATTCTTGAGTTTGAGGAGGGCTTGGACAGAGTGTATTTTTTTTTGAGGGGGGGCTAATGGCATTGAGCAGTAACATGTCGATGCTCTTTTCAGTTGAGTTTGCTATATTGGTAGGTTTGTCAGTTTGGCATTGCCTAAAAAAGCACTATGAGGGTGGATGAAGTTTTAGTCAGTATTCGAAAGTCTAGAAGGGAAAGGTGCAGACCATGCTTAGCAAAGCAATGTGGTCTGTTAACCATGTCCTCCCATGCCGTGGGGACAGGTGCAGACCATGCTTAGCAAAGCAATGTGGTCTGTTAACCATGTCCTCCCATGCCGTGGGGACAGGTGCAGACCATGCTTAGCAAAGCAATGTGGTCTGTTAACCATGTCCTCCCATGCCGTGGGGACAGGTGCAGACCATGCTTAGCAAAGCAATGTGGTCTGTTAACCATGTCCTCCCATGCCGTGGGGACAGGTGCAGACCATGCTTAGCAAAGCAATGTGGTCTGTTAACCATGTCCTCCCATGCCGTGGGGACAGGTGCAGACCATGCTTAGCAAAGCAATGTGGTCTGTTAACCATGTCCTCCCATGCCGTGGGGACAGGTGCAGACCATGCTTAGCAAAGCAATGTGGTCTGTTAACCATGTCCTCCCATGCCGTGGGGACAGGTGCAGACCATGCTTAGCAAAGCAATGTGGTCTGTTAACCATGTCCTCCCATGCCGTGGGGACAGGTGCAGACCATGCTTAGCAAAGCAATGTGGTCTGTTAACCATGTCCTCCCATGCCGTGGGGACAGGTGCAGACCATGCTTAGCAAAGCAATGTGGTCTGTTAACCATGTCCTCCCATGCCGTGGGGACAGGTGCAGACCATGCTTAGCAAAGCAATGTGGTCTGTTAACCATGTCCTCCCAAGCTGACAAATATTAGAGCCCCTTAGAATGACACCAGAACATAAATGAAGGATTTATTACTGCTGTTCTATTTGTTATATGACCAGAATTTTTGAAACAATTGATCATGAGCTACTGTTTAATAAACTACAAAAAAACAAACTTTGGGGATAATACAATAACATCAAAGTCAAAATAATGTTTTTGTCATTTAGGACTACACAAGTGCAGCCTAAATGAAATTCCAAATATCAACTCACCAGAGAGTACATACGAAGTAAGGATAACAACAACAACAGAATAACACTTCAATTTAAAAAAGATATTCAATGCAAGACCCACAGAAGGAGAAATAAACCAATAATAATGTCAAAAAACCACAAGCCCCCCCCCACCCCGACAGTCATAAGACGAATACTGTACATAGAAGCATGACAGTCAAGGATTGCATGTTAAGATTGTCCTCTTTTATTCATCTGCATCAGGCAAACAGCAGGCAATTGAACATGAATAAGAAAATATATTGTTACAAAGAATAAAAAAAGTTACCTGATGAATAGAACGTTTCAAATTTACTGCAATAACTCATTCTCTGCTAGAACAATACTAAACATAGAAATCCCATGGGAACTGTATCAGGCCCCCCACTCTTCTCTGTTTTTGTCAATGATCATCCACTGGAACTTTCTACACCTTGATAATGTTATGTATGCTGATGATATTCTTGGGTTGAGGCACCTAGGCAGCGAGACATTTCCCTGTGGTATATTTGGTTGGGGATACATGGCTGAAGTGACATACAACTCCAGAGAAATAAGGCTGTTGTGAAGTCTGGGCTGCACTCACTACATCATTTCCAGCATCACTCCATGCAGTTGACTGCATAATCTATACTGCTCCCATCAGCACTAGTTTACAGCAATGCTGCTTGTGCCATTTAGTGAACATCACCTGCATCATCCAAGCTGCATTGTCGTGCATCAGCCTTGTGTTTAGTGCACTATACCCTTCATTAATCCATACAACAGTTGTATCATCCCAGGGTTACTGCATTGTGTCATCCATCACTTCACCTAAGATTCTTACAGACAGCTTTAATTGTACTACACACCAGAAATATGATGCCGAAATCCTACCACGACTGCAGCTGAGTGACAGTTGGGTTTGTCGACTTGTAGAGACTTGTCAGTGTGCATTTCAGTTCTGTTAGCTTAACACTACATGACACATTGTTGTTAGACCCATCTTTGAGTTTGTGGTAACTCTTGCTGTTTGTCTTCAATTACTTTGTATATATGTAACCTCAGGAAAGACGTTTCCAAAGAATTGTGGGAAACAATTCCCTAGTAACAAAATTTACTTCTACATGCATGACACAAATGAATCACTGGCAAATAAGTAAAGTGCTTTATCATTCAGTGTTAGACTTTGTAAATTTTACAACTTCGATCAGTGCTCTGGGCTGCAGATGCAGGTTTGATAAGTAGGAATCTGTGCAAATCAACATAAAGTGCTTGGGTTATTTCTTCTCCATGTTTCTGTATGCTCTTTCTTCATTATCAGCAGTACCCATGTTTCTAAAAGAAAACCTAACAGGACTGCAAGACTGACAAAGTGACATGCAATGGCAGTTTCATAAGGCCTATAATAGTTCACTGGAGTATCGTAATGTAACAATAGCAATTACATTACATATATAATGGGATACATATCATGTTATATCATACTGCCAGAATTTCATGCCATAACACAGACACTGCTTTCCAGAATTAATGATACAGTTCAAATATTTTCAAACAGATATTGGCAAATAAGTACAGAAATCAGATCATCTCCAAATTTTGTCAACATAATCCCCCCCCCCAAGTGCTAATTTTATACAGTATGAAAGAAGACTATGGCCTGATTTAGGTATCACCATTTCAGGGTCTACATATCTGCACCTGTCTAGCTCTACATATCTGTAAATCTACATATATGAATATCTCTATATCTGTATATAGAAATATATATACACACACACACACACACACACATACATATATATATATATATATATATATATATATATATATATATATATATAGGCTCATAGCTGTTTACTAAGCTAACGACCACTAGGGTCTTTTTAAGCCTAGCCATGCATCCCAAATCTCCGATGAGTTCTGATACCCTTGATAAGTGTAAGCATGGGCCTGGGAGATGAACCATTTACAGGTTACCTGTTTGCATCAGAGACATAGGTGCCAAACCAGGGATGAATTTCCAGGTTCCCATCCAATTGCCCAAGTTGCACTTGAATCGGATTAGGGAGGAATTCTGCTTCACATGGATGGGGAGCCTGTTCCATAGATTGGGTAGTCTCTGGAATACATACCTATCTCTCCAGCAGGTCCTATTTTATATCACAGGCAAGGTTTTGTGGATATGCAAGAGGTCCATCAGAGTGAGGTCTGACAATGCCCTGTATGCCAGGCATAGATCTCCCCTCAAAAGCCTGTAGGAGACAGAATACAGGGATAGGGCCTTGAGGCGGTCTGCATAAGACATTTTACTTATGACCTGTATTCTTTTAGTGAGGAACCTCTGTGGATGTTCCAGTTGTTGGATATGCCTGGTTAGGTACATACCAAATGGAGCATTGTACTCAATGATAGGTCTGATGAATGCTGAATATAGTGGAACAATGACTTCCTTAGACTTAGATGACATACCTTTGTTTATAAGTTGTCAGACCCCACTCTAATGGACCTCCTGCATATCCACAAAAAAGAAAACAGTACCAGAATTACCCATTCTAAATACTTAAACCTTGCCTGTGATATAAATAGGACCTGCTGGAGAGTTACAAAAGGGCCTTAAAGAAACAGATGATTGGTGCCAGAGCCATGGGCTCAGGCTCAATGCCAAGAAATGTATAGTTATCCCCTTTGGGAAAAAAACATGTACCCGTGAATTACCATATAGGTGGCAGTACACTAAACACTGAAAGTATGATAAGAGACTTAGGGACACAGGTGGACAGTGGTCTCACCTTCGATAACCACATTGCCACAACAGTCAGAAAATCCTTATATGTGGCACACCTCACCACTAAGGGCTTTTCATCCAGAAAAAAGGAGGTCATTGTCCCACTGTACTCATCCATCATTAGACCCATTATGGAATACAATGCCCCATTTGGTACGTGCCTCTCAAGACATATGCAACAACTGGAAAGGCTAAATCACAGGTCTAAAGCAGATGCCCTATGCTGACCGCCTTAAAAAACTCCAGCTATACTCTATTGCATATCATCTACTCAGAGGCAATCTCTGCTTAACATACAAGGCCATGTCAAACCCAGAGCTATTGGACATGCTACACTTAAAGAAATCCCAATCTCTCAGAGCCATAGGTTCAAAGGTTCATAGGTTCATAGGTTGGTACTAAGCTATCAGCCCTAGGGCCTATACAAGCCTAACCATAACAATTCCCTGGCTATTTCTTCCCACACTATTTACTTCCCTGGACCCCTGTCTAGCAGGGCGACTGACATGATCCCCGGGGTGAATTTCCTTTCTCCCATCCAATCATCAAGGTTCCTTTTGAAGAGGGCCAATGAGGCACTCTGCTTGACATGTATGGACAATCTATTCCAGAGTCTGGGGAGTCTCTGGGTCAGGAACCTATCCCTCCAGCATGTTTTGTTTATTGTGATGACAAGGTTTAGATCCCTGGAGCGTGTGGCTCTGAGGGATTGGAATTTCTTTAAGTGTAGCATGTCCAACAGCTCTGGGTTGGACATGGCCTTGTATGTTAAGCAAAGATCGCCTCTGAGTAGACGATATACGACAGAGTATAGCTGGAGTTTTTTAAGGAGGTTAGCGTAGGGCATCTGCTTTAGGTCTGTGATTTTTTTAGTGAGGTATTTCTGTGGCCTTTCCAGTTGTTGCAGATGTCTTGAGAGGTACATACCAAACGGGGCATTGTATTCTATAATGGGTCTAATGAGGGATGAGTACAGTGGGACAATGACCTCCTTTTTTCTGGATGAAAAGCCCTTAGTGATGAGGTGTGCCACAAAGAAGGATTTCCTGACTGTTGTGGCGATGTGGTTATCGAATGTGAGACCACTGTCCACCTGTGTCCCTAAGTCTCTTATCAAACTTTCGGAGTTTAGTGTACTGCCACCTATATGGTAATTCACAGATACGTGTTTTTTCCCAAAGGGGATAACTATACATTTCTTGGCATTGAGCTTGAGCCCATGGCTCTGGCACCAAGCATCTGTTTCTGTAAGGCCCTTTTGTAGAATATCCACATCATTTGGGGATTCAATAATGGCTCCCAGTTTGCAGTCATCTGCAAACTTTGTTATCCACAGTCCCTTAGTGTTGGCTTGTACTTCAGAGAAGTAGATGCCAAACAAGAGCAGTCCCAGGACTGAACCCTGAGGTACTCCACTTGTCACTTATCTGGAGCTGGATTTGGAGTCTGCTACTTTTACAGTGTGGGTTCTATCAGTAAGCCAGTTAGCAACCCATTGGGTGACGCAGGGATCTAAACCTTGTCATCACAATAAACAAAACATGCTGGAGGGATAGGTTCCTGACCCAGAGACTCCCCAGACTCTGGAATAGATTGCCCATACATGTCAAGCAGAGTGCCTCTTTGGCCCTCTTCAAAAGGAACCTTGACAATTGGATGGGAGAAAGGAAATTCACTCCGGGGATCACGTCAGTTGCTCTGCTAGACAGGGGTCCAGGGAAGTAAATAGTGTGGGAAGAAATAGCCAGGAAATTGTTATGGCTAGGCTTGTATAGGCCCTAGGGCTGATAGCCTAGTACCAACCTATGAACCTATGCAACATAGAATGATTTCTTCACCACTGTAACCACATGATGATCAAAGGCTAGATTACTATCTATGTGTGTCCCTAAGTCCCTGAATACTAGGTCAACTCTAAGGGTTATATTGTCAATACAATATTTACAAGGGATGGATGACTTCCCAAAATATACTATTATGCATTTCTTGGCATTTAGCTTTAGTCCATGACTCTGGCACCAGTTGTCGGTCTGTGTCAGCCCCTCCTGGATAACATGTGTGTCAGTGTGAGACTCAATGACAGCTCCTAATTTGCAATCATTTGCAAATTTAGTCAGCCAGAGACCACTGATATTGGCCTTGACTTCTGAGAAGTAAATGCCAAAAAGAAGCGTTACAAGGACTGATCCCTGAGGACTCTACTTGGAACTGGCCTATTTGTAGAGGTGGACTCCCCAATTCTAACTTCCTGAGTCCTGTCTGTGAGCCAGTTGGCTATCCACTGGGTGAGATATGGGTTTGTACCTAACCATTTCAGTTTGTCAACAATGCCCGAGTGGGGTATTGTGTCAAATGCCTTGGCCAGGTTAAGGTAGTCAGTGTGAATGATTTTGCCCTCATTCATTGCTTTGGTGACTTTCTCAAAGAAGTCCACCAGGTTAAGTAGGCATGATCTGCCCTTTATGAAACCAAACGGGGTTTGGTCCAGTGTCTGGAGTTTACTATATCCATCTTGATCATCTCCATGATAATTGTTCCCATGGCTTTATATCTAAGAATAGTGAGACTTATGGGTCTGTAGTTTCCATGGTCTGTAGATGGCCCACCTTTGTGCAGAGGGATGACTGTTATCTTTCTCCATTCATGAGGTATGAAGCCTGTTTGGAGGCTACAGTTAAATAGTAATTCCAGCGGCCCTGATAGGTTATGTTTCATGCTATTTAGAAGGCACCCTGGGATATTGTCTGGGCCCATTGATGGAGTATTCTTGGTCTTAGATCATTAAGGATCTGTTCCCTAGTGATAGTAGGGGGAATTATATTTGATGATATTTCCTGAGGGAAGGTTGAGGGGAAGAGAGGAGTAAAGCTGAACTTATCAGCCAGGAGGTTTGCTATATCTTCTGGCTCAGTATAGGTGGCTTCATTTGCAATGAGTTCTGCACACAATTGTGTATTGACTTTGAGGTTGTGGACATAGCTAAAGAATGCTTTGTGGTTGTCCTTGGCCTGGGAGGTCAAACTTACCTCAAATCTTGCTTTGGTAGACTTTATGTGTCAGGCATTACTTTTGCCAAACACTGTTTAGTTGACACAGTTTGGTTGACTAAGCAGATGGTTGACACCTGTCAACAAAAGTAGCAGATCAGAGCATTCTAAGGGTTGGGGAATTTGCCTTTGACCCGGGAATTGTGCGATCTTGGAGTTACAATGTATAATTAGCAGAGGGTGTGGGTAGCTCAGTCTTTTGTTTTAAGGTTTTTGCATGCACAGAGATTGAAGCTCAGTGCATGCTTAGTAGCGTGTCGACGTGCATAATGCTGATCATTTGGTATCGACATTACTCACGTCGATATTAGTGCTGTTCGATAAAGGTAAGTAAATCCATACACATATAAATGGTTAACACTGAACTGGTCAAATCCAACTATCAATGCACAGAAAAAAAAGCCAGTACAGCCAACTGAAATTCAGCTGATCTCACATTGCAGGCCTTTTTTGTTGTGCAAGATTGTAAACAGTGGAGATAGGTGACTTTGCATTTCCTCATTGTACAGTGATCTCTGAGCTGGCATATATATAATTAGCAGGGGATGTGGGATTCAGGGGGCTTACCCCACTGCAAAAATCACTGCTTTTTTGGTTATTTTCAATTATAAAAAAATCAATCTTTTGAAGTTAGTATATATGTGTAAATGACAAAGGGCCATGTATTCATCATTCTCCTCAACATCTTAGCACCAGTTTTTCACCAGATAAATTCATTTCCAGCTTCACCCCCCACTCACCCTCTGCCACCTCCCAAGTAATACTTTCAAACAAACCCCCTCTACTTATTAATAGAAACCATTGTCCTGTTTGCACTCACTAAGATGAAGAACACAGCCTCAGTGGGCCCTGATAACATCCCAGGATGCTTCCTGAATAGTCTAAAACATGACCTATCAGGGCCACTGGATTTACTATTTAACTACAGTCTTAAAACAGGCTTCATGTCATGAGAATGGAGAGCTGCAACAGCCATCCCTCTTCATAAGGGTGGACCATCAACAGACCTGGAAACTACAGATCCATTAGTCTGACTAGTTTTATGTGCAAAGCCATGGACAGAATTATCATGGAAATGATAAAAAAGACATAGGAGACTTTCAGACACTGAATTAATCCCAATTTGGCTTTGTTAAAGGAAGGTCATGCCTACTGAACCTGGTGGACTTCTTCGAAAAGGTCACCAAGGTAATGGATGAGGGTAAAACTATGTATGCTGCCTACCTTGACCTGGCTAAGGCATTTGATACAATACCCCACTCTGGCATTGTTAACAAACTTATGGAAATAGGCATAAACCCCTATATAACATGCTGGATAGCCAGCCAGTTTACAGACAGAAACTAGGAAGTTAGAACTGATGAGACCACTTCCTCAAAGAGGGTAGTCACCAGTGGACTCCCTCAAGGCACAGTGCTGGGCCCGCTTCTCTTTGCCATCTAGAAGTCAAGAATAATGTCAAAGGCATCTGGCTGGTCCAGTTTCAAGATGACTACAAACTGTGAGCAGTCATAGAAGCCCACTAACATCTTACAAGAGGGTCTAACACAAAAAAATGAGTGGTTCCAAAGCCATGGCTTAAAACTCAATGCAAATAAATGCGAACTAGTACCTTTTGGGAAGTTGGCCATCTCAGGAAACTACATCATCAATGAAACACCCCTAAGAGTTGACCCATGAGTTAGGGATCTAGGAAAACATGCAGACAGTAACCTGGCCTTCAACTCACATGTATCCAAGGTAGCAAAAGTGCATGGCATCTAGGTCCAGGGAAGCCATTGTACCACTATACTTGGCCCTCATTAGACCCATCATTGTATGTCCCCATGGTCTAGTGGTAAGGCATCGGCCTCTGAGCAGTAGCTATGTCAGTTTGAAACTGTTTGAGTATAATTCACTTCGGTATGTACCTGACAAGACACATGCAGCAAATGGAATGTCCACTAAGATTTCTTACAAAAAGAATACATGGCATAAACTCAATGTCTTAGGATCACCTCAAAGCCCTATCTCTATTTTCGGTCTCCTACAGACTAGTGAGAGATGAGCTATGCCTAGCATACAAGGCATTCATGGACCCCACTCTGATGAACCTTTTGCACATCTACAAAACAAACAGCATCAGAATTACCAGATCTAAAGACCTGCTTGAAACATAAATATGAAATATTGGAGAGATAGATATGTATCTCAGAGAATTCCCATTCAGTGGAACATGCTCCCCATCCATGAGAAACAAAGTCCCTCCCTAACCCTATTTAAGTGTAAATTGGACCATTGGATGGGAAATCAAAAATTCAGCCCTGGTCTGACACTCATGTCTCTGATGGACAGAGGCAGTCAGTAAATCATGTCATAACCAACAGTCACCTCTATATAAATGTCTACAACATATAATTGTGAGACACATTTGGGTTACATGGCTAGGCTTATAAAGACCATAGTGGTCATAGGTTTATAGGTTCATGTAAAGTTACTAAGCTAATGGCCCTAGAGCCCTTACAAGCCTAACCATATTTATTCCGAGTTGCGCCAATTGTTGGTGGTTAGGTGAGTGAAGTTTGTAGAGAAAAGGGTCTATGGTAGTTAATACAGACTTCGTCTGTCCAGGAGGGACATGGGCACCACCCTAAGAGTGAATCTGCAGTCACCTATCCATTCATCTAGGTTACATTTGAAAAGGGTCAGCAAGGGGCTGTGTTTCATGTGAATTGGAAGCTTGTTCCAGATAAGTGTCAGTCTCTGGGAGATGTATCTGTTTCTCCAGCATGACTTGTTCATGTCATAGGCTAGGTTAAGATCCCTGGAGTGACTGACCCTCGTGCAGTTTAATTTATGAATGTGTAGCATTCCCATCACAGCCAGGTCAAAAGCTTCCCTTTAAGCCAGATACAGGTCACCCCTTAGCAACCTCTAGGAGACAGAATACAGTGGCAGGGCTTTCAGTCTTTCTGTTCATAGGTTCTTAGGTGTTTATTAGGCTAATGGCCACAGGAGCCTTTTTGGGACTAGCCATGCATCCAAAGTCTCTGACAAGTTCTGATACCCTTGATTAGAGTAAGCATGGGCCTGGGAGATGAACCATTTACAGGTTAACTGTGTCCATAAGAGACAAAGGTGCCAAACCAGGGATAAATTTCCAGTTTCCCATCCAATTGTCCAAGTTGCACTTGAATTGGGTTAGGGAGGAACTCTGCTTCACGTGGATAGGGAACCTGTTCCATAGATGGGGTAGTAATCCTACTGTGATGGATAATAGGTAGTAATTCCATAAACAGGGTAATCTTACTGTGTAAGACTTGTTTTGTGTACCCTGTAATTTCTTGGTGAGAAACCTCTGTGGTCTCTTCAATTGTTCCAGATGTCTGGTGAGATACATGCAAAAGGGAGCTTTGAACTCAATTATTGGTCTGATGATGGCCGAGTATAATAGAATTATAACAGCTTTAGATGCAGATGTGATGCCTTTGCTTATAAGATGTACCACATTGAATGTTTTCCTTGCTACTGTAGATACGTGGTGGTCAAAGTCCAGATTGCTATTAACCTGAGTACCCAGATCATGTACCTCTTGGTCTACACTATGGGAGGTGCTGTCTATAATGTAATTACTGGGGATGTCAGTTTTTCCAAAGGGAATAACAATGCTTTTTTTACATTTAGCTTTCATCTGTGGCTTTGGCAACAATCATTTGTCTGCATTAACCCTGTCTGGAGTATATTAACATTGTTGGGGGACTCAGTGATAACTCCTAATTTGCAATCATTATTGAACTTGGTCAGCCACAGGCCATCCAAGTTTACCTGGACTTCTGAGAAATAAATTCTGAACAGCAAGAGGTCCAGCAACGATCCCTGTGGTACACCAGTGGTAACTGGTCTTTTGCTAGAAATGAAGTCACCCACTTTGGCAGTATGTGTCTTGTTAGTGTGCCAGTTGGCTATCCATCTGGTAATGTAGGGGTTGGTTTCCAGTTGGGAGAGCTTCTTTATAATACCTGAGTGGGGGATCATGTCATATACCTTGGCTAGGTCACAATAGGTGGTCTGCACAGTCTTTCCCTCGCCCAGTGCCTTGATGACTTTCTCAAAGAAGTCAACCATGGTTAACAGGCATGATATATGTTTAACAAATCCAAATGGGTTGGGTCCAGGCTTTGGAGATTACCTATATCCTTGTTAATAAGGTCCATAATGATTCTTTCCATGGCCTTGCAGATGAGGCTAGTCAAGCTTATGGGCCTATAATTCCCAGGGTTGGTTGATGGTCCCCCTTTGTGCAGAGGGATTACTGTTGCTATCCTCCATTCTGCCTGAACATAGCCAGTGCATAGGCTGTGGTTAAACAGATATCTAATTGGGACTGCTAGGTCATCTTTTAAGTTATTTAAAAGCCATCCCAGGATGTTGTCTGGTCCCATTAATGACGTTTTTTTGGCCTTGGAGAGTGCAGAGATGATCTGCTTTCTTGAGATAATAGGCTGAGGAATGGTGGCAAGTTGGGGGATGACTGGAAAGGGCAAGGGTGAAGTTTGTTCCAAATCTGTCAGTTAGTAGGTTGGCTATTACATCTGGTTGAGTATGGGTGGTGCCATCCGCAACCAGTTCTCTACATAACTGGGTATTCCCTTTTAGATTTCGGACATAGTTAAAGAATGCCTTGTGATTATCCTTAGCTAGGGAGGCTATTTTTACTTCATAATTAGCTTCAGAGGACTTGACAAGATCTCTAATTTGTTTTTTTAAGCTAGAGAGGGATTTCTTCCTCTGTTGAACCACTTCTGTCTTGTTCTTGGATATTAGTTACTTTCCTTTGTTGTATAGCCTGTTTATAATACGGCTCCACCATGGTGGCTTGTTTTTTTTACAAGACCTGGTTTTAATCTGGTCAGGTACAGCTGATTCTATACAACTGCTTAAGTGCTTATACAAGGCATTGGTGTATACCTCTGCATAGAAGTCCATGTTATCTGTCTTTGAGGGGGGGCTTTGGAACTTCTTATACCATCACTTAGTTGGAGGTAATTTATCTTTGAAAAATTCTTAACATTTGTGAACTTGATTTGGGTATCTGGTCTTACATGAACAAGACTGATTTATGGTCTGATCTTACCAGGAAAGACATCATATGGGGGTTGCAATGCTCTCCCATGTTAGTGAGTAGTATGTTCAAGACATTTGAGCCTCTTGTGGATGTGCTGACTAGCTGTTTCAGTGCATTTGCATTGACAAAGTCCAAAAACCTCTGAGTCAGCATGGTTTTGGTCATGTGTGTTTCACAGCCGATGGTTGGATAATTAAAAATCACCCATGAGTAAGGTGTTGGGCTGTATGGCAAGTGACTCCAGTATGTCCAGATAAGCTGTATGATTTTCCTTTTTCATGGTGGGGGACCTATAGTTAGCTATGATGTGGTGGGGGCTTTGCCTATAGTTAAATGGACATGGAGTAGCTCAAGAGAGTCACAATGTTTGACCAGTATTGAGGTGTACTTATCCTTAATGAAGATGTCTACATCTCTTCCTTTAGTACTTTCATGCTCAGTCTTTGGTCTGAAAGTATGGAAGGCATTGAAGCTCTGAATAGCCGTGGCGCTTTCCGAGCCTTTGACCATGTCTGAGTGACTGTACAGATGTCACCATCTTCCAAAGTGATGAGTGCTTCCAGGAGTGTAGTTTCTTGTTTAGACTCCTAGAATTAAGCAGCAGTAATTTCAGTTTATCTAGAGAGGATTTTGTTATGTTGGAAGGTTGGTTATTTTGACACTGCCTAAAAAAGGCACAATAGGGGTTGCTAATGCCTTTGCCAGTATCTGAAAGTCCACTAGAGGAGATAGGTGCAGACTGTCTCTGGCAAAGTAGTATGGCCTATCGACCATATCTTCCCAGGCTGACACACATTGGATCTCCTTATACTGACATCAGAAGCTAAGCCAATTGTTTAAAATTGACCAAAGTCAATCATTTTGGTTGTTAGCCTAGTATACACCTACGAACATATGAAGCTATGAAATCTGGGCAAAGCCTAAAATAATTGTGGAACAAAGCTTCAAAAATAAGAACAGATTTTAAATATTGATCTTATAACTTAGAAAGATGCTAAAATAAAATCATTTGTGTTAGCATGCATTTTCTGAAGACTATGAAGTCTTATGCATGTCATTATTTAGTGAATTCAATCCTCAGTGATTTGCCAGAAAACCACAAATTTTATAAGGAGCAAGCCAAAAATAAGAAAAAAAAATCTGGACATTCTGTGAAAATCTGGACAGTTGAGAGGTATGGTAGTACTCATATATATCTAATATCTTTCTATCTCTCTCTCTTTCACTATATATATATATATATATATATATATATATATATATACATATATATATATATATATATATATATATATAAACATCTGAAAATCTAATTTGCTGAGACTCAAAACACTGAATATAGCTTATGCAAATATAATGCTGTATAGCACAGAACCTATACACCACCATAAAGTCAACTGAAACTCCATGTACGAAAGTGCAGTGAAACGTGAACTATTAAATATCACCAAAAACTTACTAGTGAAAGTGTGTAATCACCCTTAACCACAGTACACATTCCACATGATTCACATCTTCAATAAGGTTGTAACTGCTGTAATGAACTCCATGCATGTGCATTCTTGTTTATTGTCGAATACACACTGAAACTGATGCGGCCTTTTTATTAACCTCTGCTTCTATGGAGAGGAAGGACATGCAGCAGTCATTCTGACACGCAGTTCATCCACCCTGTTTTGCTCTCATACAATTGCTGACATTATAATGAGCAAATCAGTAACATATTTCCCAATCAAAGATTTAAACCGTCTGTGCTAAGCCTCAATGTTATTTTGTGTTCTCGGTAGAAATAAGTTATTTAAGACAGACACATTCCAAAAAATGATCGGAAATAATGGTAAAAATCTTACACAACCTGCTGAACATGTACTACATTTCCTCTGCTTTCCGAATGTATAGACTCTGCAAAATATTTTAGTAACTCTTTTCCTTCAACTGGAAACTGTTCCTTTAGTGTATTAAAAGTGGGAATAACTTCACTTTCTTCCAGAAAAGCCAGTGCAGCCAGTTTTTTAACAAAGCTGGAAACCCATATCGCCGTTGTAAAGAGCTGCTAGTCCAAGTGCTTGTACCTTCCTCCACAGATTTTGTCCGAAGTGAAAAAAGCAGCCCTTGCACATCACACCACTTACATTTAACTTCAGACTTTTTATAGCTGTTGTCACAAAATCACATAAAATATATCTGCAACTAATACTCAAACCATTGCTACTTAGCAATTCAAACAGTCAGTGCCACATACAATTGTAAGACCTCAATGACCTTTTAATCATTAAACAATAAATCAATGGTATGAATTTGTTGTAGTCACAGTATTTCACTAGAGCATGAATAGTATGTAGTCTACACACTGTACCTCTAGTAATATACGTGCCATCTGTTAACCAGATTACAGCTTTGCTTACATCAGACAGATTATGTACAGTACTGAACAAAACAATATTGTCCGGTGATGCAACAGACATTCTTTTCATTAGAAAGTCTCTTACTTTTAACGGGAAATAATGACTCATGATGTTGGTTAAATTTAGAGAACTGTCACTATTTTTTACAGCCGGTTGTGTTCGTACTCTCCTCACCTGCTGTAATACTGCTTTCCTACTGGGTAATGTAACCTCACCTGCTGTAATACTGCTTTCCTACTGGGTAATGTAGCCTCACCTGCTGTAATACTGCTTTCCTACTGCGTAATGTAGCCTCACCTGCTGTAATACTGCTCTTCTCCTGGGTAATGTAGCCTGACCTGCTGTAATACTGCTTTCCTACTGGGTAATGTAGGCTCACCTGCTGTAATACTGCTCTTCTACTGGGTAATG
This sequence comes from Protopterus annectens, assembly GCF_019279795.1. Lineage (NCBI taxonomy): Eukaryota > Metazoa > Chordata > Ceratodontiformes > Protopteridae > Protopterus > Protopterus annectens. The sequence continues at coordinate 1,198,244,428 of NC_056737.1, forward strand.
TAGCCTCACCTGTTGTAATACTGCTTTCCTACTGGGTAATGTGGCCTCACCTGCTGTAATACTGCTCTTCTACTGGGTAATGTAGCCTCACCTGCTGTAATACTGCTCTTCTACTGGGTAATGTAGCCTCACCTGCTGCAATACTGCTTTCCTACTGGGTAATGTGGCCTCACCTGCTGTAATACTGCTCTTCTACTGGGTAATGTAGCCTCACCTGCTGTAATACTGCTTTCCTACTGGGTAATGTGGCCTCACCTGCTGAAATACTGCTCTTCTACTGGGTAATGTAGCCTCACCTGCTGTAATACTGCTTTCTTACTGGGTAATGTAGCCTCACCTGCTCTAATACTGCTTTCCTACTGGGTAATGTAGCCTCACCTGCTGTAATACTGTTCTTCTACTGGGTAATGTAGCCTCACCTGTTGTAATACTGCTTTCCTACTGGGTAATGTGGCCTCACCTGCTGTAATACTGCTCTTCTACTGGGTAATGTAGCCTCACCTGCTGTAATACTGCTCTTCTACTGGGTAATGTAGCCTCACCTGCTGTAATACTGCTTTCCTACTGGGTAATGTGGCCTCACCTGCTGTAATACTGCTCTTCTACTGGGTAATGTAGCCTCACCTGCTGTAATACTGCTTTCCTACTGGGTAATGTGGCCTCACCTGCTGTAATACTGCTCTTCTACTGGGTAATGTAGCCTTACCTGCTGTAATACTACTTTTCTACTGGGTAATGTAGCCTCACCTGCTCTAATACTGCTTTCCTACTGGGTAATGTAGTCTCAACTGCTGTAATACTGTTCTTCTACTGGGTAATGTAGCCTCACCTGCTGTAATACTGCTCTTTTACTGGGTAATGTAACCTCACCTGCTGTAATACTGCTTTTCTACTGGGTAATGTAGCCTCACCTGCTGTAATACTGCTCTTCTACTGGGTAATGTAGCCTCACCTGCTGTAACACTGCTCTTCTACTGGGTAATGTAGCCTCACCTGCTGTAATACTGCTTTTCTACCTGGTAATGTAGCCTTACCTGCTGTAATACTGCACTTCTATTTGGTAATGTAGCCTCACCTGCTGTAATACTGCTCTTCTGCTGGGTAATGTAGCCTCACCTGCTGTAATACTGCTCTTCTACTGGGTAATGTAGCCTCACCTGCTGTAATACTGCTCTTCTACTGGGTAATGTAGCCTCACCTGCTGTAATACTGCTTTTCTACTGGGTAATGTAGTCTCACCTGCTGTAATACTGCTTTTCTACTGGTTAATGTAGCCTCACCTGCTGTAATACTGCTCTTCTACTGGGTAATGTAGCCTCACCTGCTGTAATACTGCTTTCCTACTGGGTAATGTAGCCTCACCTGCTGTAATACTGCTCTTCTACTGGGTAATGTAGCCTCGCCTGCTGTAATACTGCTCTTCTACTGGGTAATGTAGCCTCACCTGCTGTAATACTGCTCTTCTACTGGGTAATGTATCCTCACCTGCTGTAATACTGCTCTTCTACTGGGTAATGTAGCCTCACCTGCTGTAATACTGCTCTTCTACTGGGTAATGTAGCCTCACCTGCTGTAATACTGCTTTTCTACCTGGTAATGTGGCCTTACCTGCTGCAATACTGCTCTTCTATTTGGTAATGTAGCCTCACCTGCTGTAATACTGCTCTTCTACTGGGTAATGTAGCCTTACCTGCTGTAATACTGCTCTTCTACTGGGTAATGTAGCCTCACCTGCTGTAATACTGCTTTTCTACTGGGTAATGTAGCCTCACCTGCTGTAATACTGCTCTTCTACTGGGTAATGTAGCCTCACTTGCTGTAATACTGCTCTTCTACTGGGTAATGTAGCCTCACCTGCTGTAATACTGCTTTTCTACTGGGTAATGTAGTCTCACCTGCTGTAATACTGCTTTTCTACTGGTTAATGTAGCCTCACCTACTGTAATACTGCTTTTCTACTGGGTAATGTAGCCTCACCTGTTGTAATACTGCTCTTCTACTGGGTAATGTAGCCTCACCTGCTGTAATACTACTTTCCTATTGGGTAATGTAGCCTTACCTGCTGTAATACTGCTTTACTACTGGGTAATGTAGCCTCACCTGTTGTAATACTGCTCTTCAACTGGCTAATGTAGCCTCACCTGCTGTAATACTACTTTCCTACTGGGTAATGTAGCCTCACCTGTTGTAATACTGCTCTTCAACTGGGTAATGTAGCCTCACCTGCTGTAATACTACTTTCCTACTGGGTAATGTAGCCTCACCTGCTGTAATACTGCTTTACTACTGGGTAATGTAGCCTCACCTGCTGTAATACTGCTTTTCTACCTGGTAATGTGGCCTTACCTGCTGTAATACTGCTCTTCTATTTGATAATGTAGCCTCACCTGCTGTAATACTGCTCTTCTACTGGGTAATGTAGCCTTACCTGCTGTAATACTGCTCTTCTACTGGGTAATGTAGCCTCACCTGCTGTAATACTGCTTTTCTACTGGGTAATGTAGCCTCACCTGCTGTAATACTGCTTTTCTACTGGGTAATGTAGCCTTACCTGCTGTAATACTGCTCTTCTACTGGGTAATGTAGCCTCACCTGCTGTAATACTGCTTTTCTACTGGGTAATGTAGCCTTACCTGCTGTAATACTGCTCTTCTACTGGGTAATGTAGCCTCACCTGCTGTAATACTGCTTTACTACTGGGTAATGTAGCCTCACCTGTTGTAATACTGCTCTTCTACTGGGTAATGTAGCCTCACCTGTTGTAATACTGCTCTTCTACTGGGTAATGTAGCCTCACCTGCTGTAATACTACTTTCCTATTGGGTAATGTAGCCTCACCTGCTGTAATACTGCTTTACTACTGGGTAATGTAGCCTCACCTGTTGTAATACTGCTCTTCAACTGGGTAATGTAGCCTCACCTGCTGTAATACTACTTTCCTACTGGGTAATGTAGCCTCACCTGTTGTAATACTGCTCTTCAACTGGGTAATGTAGCCTCACCTGCTGTAATACTACTTTCCTACTGGGTAATGTAGCCTCACCTGCTGTAATACTGCTTTCCTACTGGGTAATGTAGCCTCACCTGCTGTAATACTGCTCTTCTACTGGGTAATATAGCCTCACCTGCGGTAATACTGCTCTTCTACTGGGTACTGTAGCCTCACCTGCTGTAATACTGCTTTTCTACTGGGTAATGTAGCCTCACCTGCTGTAATACTGCTCTTCTACTGGGTAATGTAGCCTCACCTGCTGTAATACTACTCTTCTACTCGGTAATGTAGCCCCACCTGCTGTAATACTGCTCTTTTACTGGGTAATGTAGCCTCACCTGCTGTAATCCTGTTCTTCTACTGGGTAATGTAGCCTCACCTGCTGTAATACTGCTCTTCTACTGGGTAATGTAGCCTCACCTGCTGTAATACTACTTTTCTACTGGATAATGTAGCCTCATCTGCTGTAATACTGCTTTCATACTGGGTAATGTAGCCTCACCTGCTGTAATACTGCTTTCCTACTGGGTAATGTAGCCTCACCTGCTGCAATACTGCTTTTCTACTGGGTAATGTAGCCTCACCTGCTGTAATACTGCTTTCCTAATGGGTAATGTAGCCTCACCTGCTGTAATACTGCTTTTCTACTGGGTAATGTAGCCTCACCTGCTGTAATACTGCTCTTCTACTGGGTAATGTAGCCTCACCTGCTGTAATACTGCTCTTCTACTGGGTAATGTAGTCTCACCTGCTGTAATACTGCTCTTCTACTGGGTAATGTAGCCTCATCTGCTGTAATACTGCTTTTCTACTGGGTAATGTAGCCTCACCTGCTGTAATACTGCTCTTCTACTGGGTAATGTAGCCTCACCTGCTGTAATACTGCTCTTCTACTGGGTAATGTAGTCTCACCTGCTGTAATACTGCTCTTCTACTAGGTAATGTAGCTTCACCTGCTGTAATACTGCTTTTCTACTGGGTTATGTAGCCTCACCTGCTGTAATACTACTTTCCTACTGGGTAATGTAGCCTCACCTGCTGTAATACTGCTTTTCTACTGGGTAATGTAGCCTCACCTGCTGTATTACTGCTTTCCTACTGGGTAATGTAGCCTCACCTGCTGTAATACTGCTCTTCTACTTGGTAATGCAGCCTCACCTGCTGTAATACTGCTGTTCTACTGGGTAATGTAAACTCACCTGCTGTAATACTGCTTTCCTACTGGGTAATGTAGTCTCACCTGCTGTAATACTGCTTTCCTACTGGGTAATGTAGCCTCACCTGCTGTAATACTGCTTTTCTACTGGGTAATGTAGCCTCACCTGCTGTAATACTGCTCTTCTACTGGGTAATGTAGCCTCACCTGCTGTAATACTGCTTTCCTACTGGGTAATGTAGTCTCAACTGCTGTAATACAGCTCTTCTACTGGGTAATGTAGCCTCACCTGCTGTAATACTGCTCTTCTACTAGGTAATGTAGCCTCACCTGCTGTAATACTGCTCTTCTACTGGGTAATGTAGCCTCACCTGCTGTAATACTGCTTTCCTACTGGGTAATGTAGCCTCACCTGCTGTAATACTGCTCTTCTACTGGGTAATGTAGCCTCACCTGCTGTAATACTGCTGTTCTACTGGGTAATGTAGCCTTACCTGCTGTAATACTGCTGTTCTACTGGGTAATGTAGTCTCACCTGCTGTAATACTGCTTTCCTACTGGGTAATGTAGTCTCACCTGCTGTAATACTCCTTTCCTACTGGGTAATTTAGCCTCACCTGCTGTAATACTGCTTTTCTACTGGGTATTGTAGCCACACCTGCTCTAATACTGCTTTCCTACTGGGTAATGTAGTCTCAACTGCTGTAATACTGCTCTTCTACTGGGTAATGTAGCCTCACCTGCTGTAATACTGCTTTTCTACTGGGTACTGTAGCAGCAAACTTTTGGGAAGAGGAAGCGATCGTGTCATCTACAATAATACAAGGTGTATCTCTAGAAAGTGATGCTTTTTGCTTCAACTTATTACAGACCACTTATCTTTCCACTTCTGAGGGATCACCAGAATGATCATGATTGACTGATTTTACTAATTCCTCGCCATTACTAGCACATGATGTTGCAGCTCTTCTCTTACATTTTTGAGAGCACTTGCACTTACAAGCCCAGTATTTACAGTGTTTTGTTCTTTTATCTACGTGGTATATGAAGCCATCTATAACAAGTATGTCTTTTCCTCTCTGCAAGTTTTCAGTTTTGTAGATATTGCCTATTATTCCAGGTAAGCTATTCGTCACATCCATCATATTGTTTACAGGTATGGTGTACGAATGTGCTCAAATCTAGTCTGGCTTTCTACTATTATCAATGTAGTAGTTACTAACTGTAGTAATCGTTAAAATGTAATTTGGAAAATTGGATTTTCGGATTCCTGTGTTTTCAGTGATTTGGTCTGGGTTAGCTGAGTTTTGGTATAGGGTAAATTTGGCCATTGAAGGTAGACCTCTATATATATATATATATATATATATATATATATATATACATATATATGGGTCTAGGACATTTCACTGAATGCACATTTTACTGAAAGTCAAATTAGTGTGCACTTTTCACTGAAAGTTCAATTCACTGAAAACTCAATTCACTGAAACACATTTCACTGAAAGTTACATATGGCCTTTTCCCCACTGTAGTGCAACCCTGGAGTTAGTATATATAGTAAGAGGGTGTGTGGGGGTGTAGCCCCCACATATTTTAAATATTTTGAACTATATACATGGATACTTGCAATTCCAATATATTACTCTTTTCCGAACATAATATATACTTAAAATATGTGGGGGACTATGCTCCCCACACCCCCTCTTACTATATATACTAACTCCAGGGTCACACTACAGTGGGGAAAATGCCATATATAACTTTCAGTGAAATGTGTATATATATATATATATATATATATATATATATATATATACGTAGCCTGTGGAGTTTCTTACCTCAACTTTTTCTTACTAAAAATTAGACACCAAACACCTTTGTAACCAATATGCAAATATCCTGAAACTAAAAATCTAGTTGAGACATATCTATAAAGTGTTAGGTTTAGGGACCAGGCTAGTATAAGATGGAAATGTCTTGTTTAGGGTTAGGGTTAGTGCTAGGGTCTAGGCTTGAGTTACACTTATGGCTACAGTAATAGTTAGGATTAGCACACATAAGTAAGGGTACTGTGAGGTTAGAACTTACTTTTTATAATGGGCAAAGTAGACAAACAGAAGGGTTGGATTCAGTAAAAAAATGCACTTCAGCACAAAAGGTCCTGGTGGAGGCTAAGTGCAAACAGAAGTGGTCAACATTAATTAAAAGCAATCACTGAGTCTCAGGACAAGGTATATACTCTCACCTTTATCCAAAATCCTAGAAATGTGCATACCTATTCAATTGCTATAACATCTCTCTGACAATAACCTCCTTGCTTCCATCCAGCATGACTTTGACCCCAGTCACAGCAGCACTGCAGCCTTGCTCACTTACCAGTACTGTGAACAAAGCTCCGGATGCTGGTCTATCAACTACAGTCTTTCTATTAGACCTATCTAAAGCTTTTGACACAGTATCACACCCAAAACTATTACAACTCAAAACACTAAATTGCTCCCAGCATACTCTAAATTGGTTTTCCAGCTACCTAAACCATAGAACACAATCTGTCAGATGGCAAAATATTGCAATCCAAATATCTGGTCAGTAATACAGAATTACCCCAAGGGACCTCTTCAATGTTTTCATTAATAATCTCCATATACACTATCCCAACAAAGCAGACTTGTCCAATCTGCTGATGATTCTACTATCATCTCCTCTTCCAACTTCTCAGATCTCCTAAAGATAACACAAAATGCCTTTTCATCTACTGAAGCTTGGCTTAACAAAGTGCAACTTCTACTGAATCCCAAAAAAATAAGCTCTTGCTCTTCTCAACAAAAACACCAACTCATGAGTTTTAGATATATTTGCAAAACAATACTGAAATTGAATTAGTGAAGACAGCGAAACTACTAGGCATTATGAGTGATGACAAACTCTCTTCGAGCATCATATACATAATACAATAAAAAAACTCACTTTAAACTCTGCAAACTTTATACACACAAGATAAAACTGGCAAACAGTCTGCTACTCCCTTCCCTCCTCTATGGAAGCCCCATCTTCACCAACCTCCACACATCACTCATGAATAAATTACAATCTTACTACTACAAATAGCAAAGGTTGCCTCTAGAATGCCAAAGCATACACACACCACTGTCTGGCCATTAAAGAATTGAACTGGTTTGAATTCCCCCCTTGCCTAACCTACACCTTCATTTCAGGCTATTCTACAACCATATACCCCACCCAGAAATCTTTGGTCTACTAATAAACAACTCTTAAGCATATCCAAACCCAGCAAACTAGTAGGACAGTGTCTTTATTCCTATACCATTGCCAAACTATGGAATGCTCTGTCTTCCTCAATCACTCAACTGGACTCCATAAAAATACTTAAAACTGCACCAAAATGCCACTACCTTAACAATCATACCTGTTCATGTGTACAAAGGTCTAAGCCACCATAAATAAAGTTAACCATCTAATTTTTTTTTTCTTATTTGCTACTAATTTACATCTTGCTAACCTCTTAAAAAATTCTTACTAGCCCTTCAATATCAGTTTAAAAACTCTAATTTTACTTCACCTTTCTAACTTCTCTTAATTGTAACTCTAGAACTGCGTAATTTTAGATCAAATTAATGTCCTCCTTGAATTTACCTAGTTTTCTGAATGATTTTGTTCAATTTATTGCATGTTAACTCATTACATCCAAGTGACGCCTCCAGGTGCACCTGCAGTTAACACCTACTGACGCCTGTAGGTGTCAAATATTGCTAGTTCATATTTGCATCAATAATTCCAAAACCATGCTATGTACAAGTTTTAAAAATTTTCATCTTAAAGCTTGCACAATGGCAAACTGAACTGCATTAATATTTGATATCTGTCTAGTGCAGGTAAATAGATACTGTTGTTTTTATCATATTAATTTATATACATATAATTTTCACATTTTTCTAAATATCTCAGCAGCCAAGTAACACAGGCAGAACTCCTTAGCCTCATATGAAAGCTCTCAGCTAGATGAATAAAATGCTGCTGACAGTATGTGTGAGTAGTTTCTGAGATATTGTAAGTTGTTTACAAAATATTGTTGTACAAAAAAAGTTGTTTACAAATGTAACAGCTACTGTGTTTACTGTGACTTATAAAATTTAGTTTAAGATCCAGAACCTGAAGAATACTACCACTATAAAAATAGTTTGTGCTGGAGAGTTTGCCATTTATACTACTTTCATAACACCTATGGTTTCAGAGATATGAACTTTTGATTGAAATCTGAGGACATAATTTGATTCTGTCAAAAGGCTTAGGCTCTGCCCATTGGAAGTTACAGACAGACTTTCTGAGCTCTGTTGAAGTAAATGAGTTAAGTTAATGTTAAATGTACTAAAATTCAATACTTTTTTCTCTGTACTATATGAATTTTTACATTTTTGTATTAATATTTTGTATCTTTTCTTGGAGCTTTTCTCATCAGGTCTCCACTGAAAATGGGTTTCTGACCCAGTAGACTTTCCCAGTCAACAAATGTCAATAAATAAATAATAAATATGTGCATGGTATTGTATTTGGTAACTAAGCATGATTCAAAAACATGCAAGTAATGCTGATCCACAGGTCTGGCCTCACCATGAAAAAAGTAACATTGTAGCAATATCTCTGTTTTAGTGCTAGGCAAAATGAATTTCACTTTTTGCAAATACCTCTCAGTTTTAGTGACGGAATTATTTGTTGCCTATTTTCAAAAGTTACAGTTATCTGACTATTTTGACCAGGTGTGTAGTGATTACAGCTTAGAGCCAGTAGTGATTATTCTGGAGGTAGAAGGGAAATTATTGCGTTTCTGGAAAGCCAACACTATTGGTTAGAGCCTTAGATGTTTTATGATTGGTTCTTTCACTTTCTTTGTTTGCATTATAGTGTACAGAGTTGCAAGTCATGGCTGTCTTTAATCTAAGAATGTAAAAAGCCACTCTCCTCTGCATGTTTTAAGAATTAAAAAAGAATAGTGTTTTTGACTCCGTTTTTTAGCCCTGAGCAGGAAAGTACATTTATTCAACTGCTTAAAAAGTGTTATTTTGTCATTTTATTGTGATTTTCTGTTTGTTCTGAATTCTGAGATACTGCTTTGTGTGGATTATTGTTATGTGATATATCTTGCTGTGTTTTTCTTTCTTTTTTTTTTTTTTTTTTTTGACAGTTTTCAAAAGTTACAGCTAACAGCCAGTTTTGATCAAGTGCGTGTGTCATCTTAAAGCTAGTAGTGGTTATTCTGGTGGTCAGAGCATAATTACTGCTGCATCTGGAAATCCAGCACTAGTCATTAGAGTCTCAGCTGCTTTATCATTGCTTCTTTCACTTTCATTGCTTGCTTTATAGTGAATGCAGCTGCTCTTAGCACAGTGGGTTTGGAATATGCACTCCATAGATACAGGCTGATACAGAGAGGTATGACAAAGTACGTGTAGCCTCACACTGCACTGCCAGCACACTATGACTTCATAAGTAGCTTCTATTGCCTCATAGCTGTGCCACATCGCTAAAGTTAGTACCTAACTGCTCTATATAGCTCTGACCCTACAGTTACTTAAAGTCCTATGCTGTATTTTTCACAGTCACATATTAACTTCATTAAGTTACTTACCAAAAAGACCTATATTAGCTAACTCAATCTGCCTTATATCCAACCACTATTTCAATAATTATAAAAGAAATGTTTTTTTAAAAAAAATATATATAATTAAAAAAGTTTAATATCTGGGCAATGGGGCTTGCTTTTGTGACTGTTAACTTCGTTTAGATGTGCTGGACTTATTTGGGTAATACCGTTAGTCAAAAAAAGGGACAGAAAGCTGTTAAACACTTCATAAGCTCAAGACATAACTGATGTATTTAAATGGTTCACTTACTTGTTTTTCAGCTTCCTGCCAAAGTCACGAGCTGAAAAGTCTCTTCTCTTCTCCCTGAGATGAAATTTAGCAGTTTTAATCCATGTAGAAATTTGAAAGTACTGTGTGAACTTGCAAGTGTTTAAAATTGAAAGTAAACTGCTCAAACATGATGTACGCACTTGGGTGAAAGGTCAAACATGAGCCAGTTGAAACTATTAGCTTCTTAAAGTGATACGCACTCTATTTACATAAGAAGGTAATGTGTTAATTAGATGCAGCAGCAGTAAATGTTTATAAACAAAATGGAACAGTAGTTAAGTATAGCAGTGAAGCAACCAGGCAGCAGTCGAACCATAAAACAACTTTTATTATAGCAAAATGGTAAGCACTTTCACTAATAGCTTCTTCAGACCAACAAGAGACCCGCATTAAAAACTCCATTTAAATATAAACATTCAACCAATCAGATCTTGAAAGCAATTAGTATAAGCATTTTCTTAAAGTCAAAGCTTCTAACTCCATATAAAAATACTCTAACATAAAAACCTATGTAAAATATGTATATAATGAAGCTATAAACACACACACACACACACACACATATATATATATATATATATATATATATATATATATATATATATATGTATGTATTTCTTTAAAATTTATTTATATATATGTATATACTTATAAAGAAAATGCATTAATAAATGGCTATTCTTCTAGATTTTAGGGTAGGTCTCAGGGATGTTTTTTCATTGAGACCAAGAACCTTAGCAGCTCTAAGTCTTAAAATCCAGTTCACCTCTTTGCTTTCTGTGAAATTCCTAACATCCCCTTCTCTTAAGATAGGAACATTCACATCTATAACCATAAATTTAAAAGTATGTGAATCACCATGAGAAGTCACGTGTTTAGAAAGTGCACTAATATCAGATTGTGTTCTAATACTATGGAGATGCTCATGAATTCTATCTTTAAGGGGTCTGCCCATTTACCTACATAAAATGAACAACACAGGTCACAAACTGCTAAATAAACCACAGGTGATGTTTGACATGTAGCTGTCACATTAAACCTAAATTCCTGATCTGTATCTGGGTGTATAAACTGTCCATTTGAGTTGATATAGGAGCAAAAATTACAACTACCACATGCATGTGTAAAGGCATTCATGGATAACAAATGCTCACTTCTTTTCCTAGGGTAGCATAACAATCTTTTCAGATTTCGTTGGTTCTTAAATCTGAACTTGGGTACATCACCCACTATTTCCTTAATCATGGGGTCAGCTGTCAAGACATCCCAATTTTTCTTTAAAATATCCGATATTACTTTATTGTCACTAGTGTAGAACATATGGATTTTTATTTCAGTATTTTCACTACTTACTTTAGTTCCAACATCTATATTTGATATATCAACATAATAGGGATGTGTTCTACTTTCCCTTAGTTCAGTTATATCTACCAGTTCCTTTCGAAGTTCATTTTCTGTATAACCCCTATTCTTAAATGTCTCTTTCAAGTCAAATAATTCAGAGTGGAAGCCCTCTTCTGAGGCATTCAACCTTGAAACCCTCGTGCCTTGCCCTCTTATAACATTTTTGAATATATACTGGGGATGCATACTTTGTCTATAAAGCAAAGTATTCCTATAACAACTTTTTCTATAGACACCAGTATTAACCAGCTCATTGCTTAAACATTCAGCATAGACATCCAGGTAAACAATCTTATTAAGTGAATCTGCCATTGTAAATTTAAGATATTCAGTGATTCCATTTAGCTTTTGAAGGAAATATTCTAGCTCCCCTTGGTCACCTGTCCATATCAAAAAGAGGTTGTAGTATGTCGAGGGATCAGTTGCTAGTGTCCTCTCCAGCTCAACTGGTGAACCTGGGAATATTGAGGCAATGTTACAATTGCCTCATGTACACAGACAATTCTCTCCTTCTCCCACAAAACACAAATACATGCGAGAGATGCAACTATACGGCCAAACTGGAGGCTGAGCTCTCTCAACATAGGACTGGCAAGACCAGACAGGAGGAGAAGGTAACCACACACAATACATACCCAGTCACACATGGTACCATCACAACTTCAAATCATACACATACTCACACAAAGACATACTCGGAGGCTCTGATCAAAAATTTACCAAAACAGCAGAGGCCACCAAAGCAGACACCCAAACAACTACCACCTCACGACCCAACACATGCAACACATAGACCACACAGTCAGAGTGTCAAACAGTCACAGCCCTTAAGGCCAAACAAAATGCCAGACACACTTGTCATTGGTGATTCCATAGTCAGACACACTGACGTCCGCTCACCAGACTGAGTAAGGAGAAGGTCACAGTAAGCTGCCTGTCGGGCGCTAGAATCCACCACATAACGCAAGCACTCAGGTCTCTCAACAGCAGGTACAAGTACGACTCAGTCATTGTCCACGCTGGTGTCAACGACCTGAGACGTACCTCCTTGGACTACATGAAAAGGGACATCGAGGAGCTCTCTGATTATGTAGCCCAGGCAGGTATGACCCTGACCTTGAGCAGTATCCTACCTTCACCTAGAATGATGCCACAATACAGTGATAAGATGATCAGCTTTAATAATTGGCTTAAATTCTGGTGTCACTCAAAGGGGATCCAATGTCTGTCTGCCTGGGATGACATGCTGGACAAGCCACGCTGCTTCGCAAGGGACGGCTTGCACCTGTCACCCCTGGGCTTCCGGATATTGGCAAAGGCTCTTGCCACCCCATAGTGCCTTTTTAGGCAAGGCTCAAATTCTAAACCTACCACCCTAGAACACCAAAAAGGAAAAAACTAAGGGTAATGCTGCTCAATGCCAGAAGTCTCAATCTCAAGATGCATGCACTCGAGGCCCTTCTCAATATGGAGAACATCGATGTCTGTGCTATGACAGAAACCTGGTTCAAGGCTCCTGAGAGCACCCCAGCACTAACAGGTTTCACCTCATATCATGCCCGCCCCAAAATCTGGACAACACCAAGAAAGGAGGGGGGGGTGTCCATATTCATAAAGGACACCCACACCTCAAGGTTGGTGGCAACGCATGATGCATCGGAGACCATCCAGGTGCAATTAACCATAGGCAAGACTGCTCTGCAATTTGTAGCATGTTACAGGCCACCCTCTCAAACTCAGGAACCACACATGGCCTTCCTGAAAACATTGGAGGGGATAAATGTATCTCCAAACACCATCATACTAGGTGACTTCAACTACCCTAATATAGACTGGGAACACTACTCAAGCCCGAACACTCTAACCCAAAGATTCCTGGAGTTCATAAACTCAAATGCCATGGAACAACTAGTCACCATCCCCACAAGAGGAGAAAACATACTTGATCTCATCATCACGAACATGGGATCAAAATGTTCAACCCCGGAAGTATACCCCTCACTGGTGAGATCAGATCATAAACTAATCTCGCTGGAGGTCCTCATCCCGCCTCCACCTGAAACAAAAAGACCACAGTGAAAAACTTCTCAAAAGCCGATTTCACACTTCTAAAAACTAGTGTGGTCTCCTTTAAGGCCCCTGAGCCAGTGGTAAACATTACTCAAACCGCTGAATCACTTACAAATGCCTTCTACCAGCACCTACAGGACTGCATGGATCAGGCAATCCCAAACAAAACTAAGACTCTCTGTACCAAAGGCAAGCGTCCAGTCTGGTGGACCCCAGCCATAAACAAGCTCTACAACAAAAGGAGGAAGCTACTACAAGATAGAGCAAAATCCTTGAAAGGTAAGACACCTTTGATCATTATAAGTAAAAAACTAAGAGCTCTCATAAAATCATCCAAGGCAAATTTTGATTGAAAAATCGCCAAGGACTCTAAAGACAATCATAAGGCCTTCTTTAGCTATGTTAGAAACCTAGGAGGAAACTCCTAGATATGCTCAGAATTAGTTCAAAATGATGTGAAAATTACTGAACCTACACACATTGCCAACATACTGGCTGACAGGTTCAGTGCAAACTTCTCCCCCCCCACCCACCCAAAAGGAGAGATATCTATTCCAGAGGATTGTAGCCCCCCAAACATCTCCAACGCCCAGGTGAGAACTGCCCTCGCTAAGGCAAAAAACACAGCATCCATGGGACCGTATGGTGTCCCCGGCTGTGTGCTTCACGAACTCAATGAGGAATTAAACCCACAGTTAGGACAGCTGTTTAATCTTAGCCTCACCTCAGGATACGTACACAAGGAGTGGCGCACGCGACTGTGGTCCCACTTCATAAGGGCGGTGCCTCCACAGACCCTGGAAATTACCGCCCCATTAGCTTGACAAGCCTTATCTGCAAAGCCATGGAGAGGATCATAATGGAACTCATAAATAAAGACATAGGGAACTTGCAGACTTTGGATCCAACCCAGTTTGGCTTTGTCAAAGGCAGATCCTGCCTCTTAAACTTGGTTGACTTTTTCGAGACAGTCACCAAGGCCATTGATGAGGGAAAGGCAGTCCATACAGCCTACCTCGACCTGGCAAAGGCATTTGACACAATACCCCACTCAGGTATCATCGAAAAACTCATCAGCTTGAATGTAAACCCATACATCACAAGATGGGTTGCAAACTGGCTAAGTGACAGAACCCACAGGGTCAGAGTTGCTGGAGCCATGTCAGACTCAAAGCCTGTCACAAGTGGTGTCCCACAGGGCTCAGTCCTGGGTCCACTCTTGTTCGGCATCTACTTTTCTGAAGTACAAGCAAACACAGGAGGGTTATGGCTGACAAAGTTTGCAGATGACTGCAAACTGGGCGCCATAGTCGAAAACACATCTGACACAGATATCCTCCAGAAGGGCCTCACAGAAACGGATAACTGGTGCCAGAGCCATGGCCTGAAGTTAAACGCCAAAAAATGCATAGTCATACCCTTCGGGAAAAACAAGGTTACCCCTAGCTACCATACAGATGGTAATCCACTGAGCACAGAAAAAGTCATCAGGGATCTGGGGACCCAGGTTGACAGTAGCCTTTCATTTGACACTCATGTTGCTAAAGTAGTTAGGAAAACCTTCTATATCGCCCACCTGATCATGAAGGGATTCACATCTAGATCAAGGGAGGTCATCGTCCCCCTGTACTCATCACTCATTAGACCTATGATTGAGTACAATGCCCCGTTCGGAATGTATCTGACCAGACACCTGCTGAGCTTGAAAGGCCCCAAAAGTTCCTCACCAAAATGATAAAGGGTCTCAAAAATATGTCTTATGCTGCCCGATTGAAAGAACTCCAGCTCTATTCAGTCTCATACCGCTTGCTCAGAGGTGACCTGAGCCTGACATATAAGGCCATGTCAAACCCAGATTTGATGAATATGCTTCACCTCAAAAAATCTAGATCCCTCAGAACCACAAGGGCGGGAGACTTAAACCTTGACACGGTTATAAATAGAACGTGCTGGAGGGACAGATTCATCACCCAGAGACTCCCTATGCTGTGGAACAAAATCCCGGTACATGTGAGGCAGAGCACCTCGCTGGCCTTGTTCAAGAGGAATCTTGACCAATGGATGGGAGATCGCAGATATACCCCAGGGATTACTTCAGTGTCACTGCTTGACAGAGGCACAGCAAAATGATAGGCATAGTTTTTATTCAAACTAAAGGGGTGGCGAAAGCCACATAACTATGGGCTAGGCTTATAAATGCCCTTGGGCAGATAGCCTAGTATGAACCTATGAACCTATGTCTACAAAACAACAATATATGTTTCCTATAAGGTTCCATGGGGAAAAGTGTGTTAACCTCCCATAATGCTAAAAAGATGTTGGTGTAGCTATTGGCCCATGAGGTGCCCATAGCTACGCCATCTTTTTGTAAATATATATTCTTATCAAACAGGAACACATTGTTTTCCAAGACTACCTCTAAGAACAGGCATTCAGTTCTATACATGCTTCACACTGCTAAAGTTATTAGCTAACTGCTCTATATAGCTCCGACCCTACAGTTACTTAAAGTCCTATGCTGTATTTCTCACAGACACATATTAACTCCATTAAGTTACTTACCAAAAAGACCACCATTAGCTAACTCAATCTACCTTATATCCAACCACTATTTCAATAATTATAAAATAAATGTTTTTTTAAAAAATATATAGTTAAAACAGTTTAATATCTGGGCAATGGGGCTTGATTTTGTGATGGTTAACTTCGTTTAGATGTGCTGCACTTATTTGGGTAATACAGTTAGTCAAAAGAAGGGACAGAAAGCTGTTAAACACTTCATAAGCTCAAGACATAGCTGAAGTGTTTAAATGGTTCACTTACTTGTTTTTCAGCTTCCTGCCAAAGTCACAAGCTGAAAAGTCTATTCTCTTGTCCCCGTGATGAAACTTAACAGTTTTAATTCATGTAGAAACTTGAAAGTCTTGTGTGAACTTGCAAGTGTTTAAAAGTGGAAGTAAACTGCTCAAACATGATGTAAGCACTTGGGTGAAAGGTCAAACATGAGCTAGTTGAAACTATTAGCTTCTTAAAGTGATACACACTCTATTTACATAAGAAGGTACTATGTTAATTAGATGAAGCAGCAGTAAATGGTTATAAACAAAATGGAATAGTAATTTTATAAAGGAGACACAGTATATAAGATTTCATCTTTAAATAGAGCGGTAAATCTTTTAAGTAAATGAAACATGGTAAAGATAATGCAATTTATGCCCAATGTCTGACTGTTATTACCATTCATCTCCTAGAAGTACCCATTGTTCATGGAAAGGATGGAATTCTAATCCATGTAACTAATTCTTAGCCTGTTCTGTAAACATGATAACATGTGCTACATTGTGAAATATGGCTTCTAAAACAAATGTTTTCCTCAGCAGATATATTGTTTACTTTGTCAGTTTCATTGTTAATTGTACTTTTTTAAAGATTTTGGCTGTTTTAGAATAACAGGAATTTAGCAGCTCTCTAATTATTACATCATGTGAGTTTGTCTTTGCTCCATTTATCTGTTTTAGTGTTATTTTTTATCTCACAGTTACTGTCTCTTTTTGAGATAAACATGATAACTACAGCTTATGAAACAAAATAAGTTCTTGAGTATAGAAGCTGAATAACGTTCACTGAAGTTTAAAAAATTAAAAAGTGTAGAAGTTAGCAAGCAACAATTATATTAGCTTCACTGGGATCAACTATACAAAAAGGAGTTTGTTGTGCATTTACACGAAAATGAAAATATAAACTGCTTATTTAGGAAAATACAAAAGATAAGTTTTAGTTTATTGTGTTTGAAAAAGTTTTTGTAAAATGACAACTGTTGACTAACACAGGTAATCGTAAAAGTCACTTTAACTGCACTTTCTTAATATTAAGTAATATGACTAATATAGTTATATGATTGTGTTTAGTGTTTGATTGAGGTTATATTCATTTATAGACACTTTCTGTTATAATAAAAAGTATGATTAGATGGTTGGAGAAACCAAGCTGTCAGCTTGAGACTGGACAGATTCAGGTGGCTCAACCCTTGGGAGTGAGCAATCAGGTCTGGAAGAGGGTCCAGAATCCATGGCGGGTATACCAGATGAGGCCAAAGGAAGGGGAACCAAACTTGTTGAGGCCAAAAATGGGCTATGAGGATCACTTTGCATTTCAAATGATGAGCTTTCTTTAAGAACTGCAGAATCAAAGGAGAGGGGGATAAGTATAAAGAAGTCCCGTGGGCAAGAATCAGAACATCCCTCGGAAATTCCCCCTTTGGGGGGAATAGGGCAAAATACCTGCTGCACTTGTTGTCCGACGGAGAAGCGAACAGGTCGCAGCACGGCAGGCCCCAGAGAATGAAAATTTCTGCCGCCACTTCGGGATTGAGGTACCACTCGAGGGGCAGGAGAATACATCTACTCAACATGACCGCAATCATGCTGGAACTCCCCAGGATATGCGCTGCTATTAGAAAGCAGTTAGAAGCTATCACCTACTGCCAAATCCTCATGGCCTCACGACACAAGGGGTAGGACTTGGTTCCTCCTTGCTTGTTGATATACCAGACTACTGACATATTGTCTGACTGAACTGCAATTGTCCCAGAAGGAAGAACCATATGGAATGCCTACAATACTAATAGCACCACTCTCAGTTCTAGAATGTTGATATGTAGGTTGGCCTCCAAAGTGGACCATGTGCCTTGTACTGTCTTTCCCTGAAAATGCCCCCCCACCCCCACCCAATCAGGGAAGCATCCGTGGTCACAATGGCCTTGGGCTGAGGGGACTGGAATGGGCGGCTCCAAAGTTCTGTGTCTGGCCTCATCCACCAAAGAAGGTCCTGTTGCAGGAGTTGGTTATCTAGATCTGGGAATGTAGAGGGTGGCGATTTGAGAACCACTGAGAAAGAAGAAGCCATTGAAGAATTCACATGTGCAGCTTGGCAAGAGGCACTGCTGGAATTGAAGCTGCCATGGATCCTAGGGCCTGAAAAACCTCTCTCGTTGAGACATTGTTTTGACGGAGTATCACCCAGAGTTGACGCCTCAATCTCTGGAGTCTGTGAGATGGGACTGACACCAGACAGGATTGGGTGTTGAAGACTGCTCTGATAAATTCTATTTGCTGGGTAGGGACCAGGTTACGTGGACCCCCTGTGCCTCTATAGGAGTGTCTTCCGGAGTTGTTACCCCCTCTGCCTCTGGGGGTATCATCACCATGTGCAGCATGGAAAGGACTCTGAGATCTTTTGTGCCACATCTTCCCACTCCTCTGTTTCCTGGAAAAGGAACATTAAGGGTTGGAAAAATGAAGGCCTATGGCAGATATGGTCTTACCGTCCTGTTCACACCTGGCTAGCATGCCCTTCACTTTGGAAACAAAAAGGGAAGATGCTTCGATGGGAGCATTCAGAAAGGAAGACTTGAAGAGATCCGCAAGGTCACAAATGCACATCCAGGCATGACGCCTCATAACTATGCCTGAACCTGCAGCTCTAGCTGCCCCTTCAGTTGCATGTGAAAGCAACCTCATGGACAAGCTAGAGACTGATTCCAGAGTAGCAAGCTGCGAGGCAGTTTTGTCCCGTACCTCATCAGACACCTGTCCTGGGAGTGTTATAGAGAGTTCTGAGATCTCTTTGGAGTCTCATAAAATGTGCCAAATAGTTCAGTGACTGAATGGCAAAGGCCACTGATGCAAAGACTCTCTTTACTAATCTGTCCATGGCCTGGGACTCCCTGTTGGGTGGATGGACAGCAGGACTCTCTTCAGCCAGATCCTTTTTTGTGGCTGCTGCCACCACCATAGCATCACCTGGTAACCCTCTGGTCCAGTGTGGGTTCTCCTTGGGAGGGGAAAGAATTTTGTCAGGTCTCAGAGGGATCGCCTCAATAGAGTCAGGGTTCTTCTATGCACATTGCACTACGAGCTGGACTAGCTTGTTAGCAGGTGGGGTCACCTACGAGGTAGATGGCTTGGCTCAGAAAGCCTGCAGGAACATGGACTCCTCAGAGGAAGGGTTGGAGGGCTTCCAGTCACCCCTCTGCTATAATATTTCAAGGATGTCTCTGAATGAGCATCATTAGGGGGTGGCCGTGGGGACCCTTCACCATCAACATAATCCATGTCTTCTGTTAGAGACTCCTTAGGCGAGTCAGCATGCTTCCTCTTGCATGATCTCTTTCATGGGGGCTCCTCAGTGGGGACTTCCGAGGAGGACTTGGAAGAGTGGGTACCCTGAATTGGGGTTTCCCACTATCAAAACATACCAACTAGAGTAGAAAGAATAGGGAAGGAATATCAGCTATGGTAGTCAAGGAATACCACAAGGGTAAAGAGAAAAGGGCCGTACCAGCAATGTTACTGAAAAAGGTTACCAATGGGTAGAAAAAGAGAGAAATATATCTAAAACTACTGTAATTCAACAGGAAAAAGACTATAGATCACAAATTTTTAGAAACAGACAAGTTTTACACACAAAATATCAAAAAAAGTTTCTACTTAGCTGAGAGCTCGGCTGAAACTCGGCACGAAAATTACAGAACTAACTGATATTGTCAATATACTGGCAGATAGGTTCAGTGCTAACTTTATCCCCCTCTCACCCCCTAAAGGGCCCATATCTATACAGGAAGAATACGGAGTCCCTGTAATCACATCTATGCAGGTAAAAGCTGCACTCTCTAAAACCAAAAACACAGCATCCATGGGACCAGACAACATCCCAGGCTGCATTTTACATGAATTTCAGAACAAACTGACTCCCTACCTAAGCACCATGTTCAATCATGGTCTGACGTCAGGCTTTGTGCTCACTGAATGGCGCACAGCAACAGTTATCCCTCTCCACAAAGGGGGAGCCACCACTGATCCTGGGAACTATCACCCTATTAGCCTGACGAGACTGGTCTGCAAGGCCATGGAACTTATCATCATGGAACTCATAAACAAAGACATCTGTAACCTCCAAACTCTGGACCCCACCCAGTTCAGGTTTGTGAAAGGCAGATCATGCCTTTTGAACCTGATCGACTTATTTCAGGCAGTCACCAAAGCCGTAAACAAGGGTAAGGTGGTTCACACAGACTATCTTGACCTTGCCAAGGCTTTTTACACCATCCTCCATTCTGGAATTATAGCTAAACTCACTAAACTAGGTATAAATCCCTACATCACAAGATGGGTTGCCAACTGGCTCACTGACAGAACCCACACTGTAAAAGTTGCAGACTTCAAATCTGACTTCAAATCACAAGTGGAGTACCACAGTGTTCAGTCCTGGAACCTCTCCTGTTTGGTATCTACTTCTCTGAAGTACAGGTTAACGCAGAATGCCTCTGGCTAACGAAGTTCACAGATGACTGCAAACTAGGACCCATAGTTGAGTCCCCAAATGATGTGGACATCCTACAGAAGGGCCTCACTGAGGCACATGCCTGGTGTCAGAGGCATGGCCTCAAGCTCAGTGCCAAAAAGTGCATTGTCATCTCCTTTGGTAGAAACTCTGTACCCATGAACTACCACAAAAACGGCAGTCTACTTAACATCGAATGTGTGATAAGAGACTTTGGGACCCAGGTGGACAGTAGTCTCTCCTTTGATAATCACATCACCACAGTAGACAGGAAATCCTTCTATGTTGCACACCTCATGAAAAAGGGTTCTCATCCAGGAAAAAAAAGGTCATTGTTCCCCCCCTATTCGGCACTCATTAGACCTATTACAGAGTACAACGCCCCTTTTGGAATGTACCTCACAAGACATCTGGAGCAGCTAGAAAGGCCACAGAAGTACCTCACAAAGAGGGTCACTGGCCTCAAACAGATGCCCTACACTGACCATCTCAAAAATCTCCAGCTTTACTCTGTAGCATATTGCCTGCTTCGAGAAGATCTCTGCCTAACATATAAATCTATGTTAAACCCAGAGCTATTGGACATGCTACACTTAAAGAAATCCCAATCCCTCTGAGCTACATGATTTAGGGACCTAAACCTTGTCACCACAATAAACAGGACATGCTGGAGGGATAGATTCCTGTCCCAGAGACTTCCTATACTCTGGGGCAAGCTACCCATCTATGTCAAGCAAAGTTTCTCATTAGTACTCTTCAAGAAAAATCTTTGATGAGTGGATGGGAAATAGGAAATACACCCCCAGGGATCACTTCTGTGGCTCTGCTCGACAGGGGCACAGGAAATTAACTTTCTTGAGTGGCGTAAGCCAGGGAACCTTGTTGGCTAGGCTTACTTAGGCCCTTGGGCCGATAGCCTAGTACCTACCTATGAATCTATGAATCTATGAACCTATGAACTCGGCTTTATTGCTACATGGCAAATGAGATCTGAGGTAACAGGGAGAAGGGCATTGTGGGTAGAAACTTAGCTCGAGAGTTTTTGGCTGGTGCAAGCTTGGTAATAGGCCGAATCGGTTCCGGGGGCTTGGAACCGAACCCATCATTGATGAATGGAAAGAAGATTAACAACATCAGATCTAATATTTCTTTTAATAAAGCAAACATCTCTGTCTTTACAATGGAAACTTTTTACATGGAAGTATATCCACAGATCTTTTATAATATCACATAAAACAGAGCTAATGTTCAAACAAGAAATTGCATGTTGGAGATGTAAAATAAAACAAAGCTGATTGGCAGTACGTGTTTTATGACTGCCAGAAGCTTAAGTCATTTTGGGATAAAATCAATTTTTTTTCTTACAAACAGTTTTTAATGATAGATTTCAGTTTTCAAATCTTTTGTTTTGTTTAATAACCCTGTACCTCAATGTATTTCTAAAACAAAATTTATACTCCTATGGACAGTATTAGCCATTGCAAGGAAAATCATTACAATGAATTGGAAGAGTGAAATTTCCCCTTCATTCAAAGAGTATAGAAATATTGTCATAAATGTCAAACAAACAGAATGAAAGGCACACCACGACTATCTAAGCAAACCTTCTATAGCTCATAAAATCTTTATTACCAGTACCGGTAAAGCGCTTTCACGTCACACAGGACGCTTCTTCAGACTTTAATAAAATCAATTATACAAAGAAACATTAAATAGTCCTAGTTGTCTCATTGTCAGCCAATAAAAGCACTTAGCTAATTAACATAAACACAAGCCTTACTAAAAATGTATATCTAACTAGGGAAGACTAAAATCTACAAAAACACACGTAAAAGCGCATGAATTTAAATATAAAAGTGTAAATAATGACTATATAAAAAATAAACGATAATAAAAAATATACATATAAAAGACGTGTGTGCGAGAAGCACTTAAAAATAATGTGTATAAAAAACACTTAGAGATGATGACAGTAATAATTTGAAAACAAATTTGTTGAAACAGAACTAATGTCTTAGGGGTCTATCTTTTAAGAATGGTTTCAGAGAAACCCTGTCATTGAGACCGTGCCCATTGTCTGCCTGTAGCCTGATAATCCACCTGTTCTCTTCTTTCTCAGTAAAAGTATTTACATTCCCCAGTCTCTTAGTAGTGTGTATGAGTTCTAAGACCAAGAACTTAAACCTATGTGTGGTGTCATTCTGGAGTACATGCCTGGCTAGGGCATTGGTCTCATTCTCTCTGTTTATGGCATAAAGGTGTTCTCTGATCCTTTCCCTTAATGTTCTGTTGGTTTTACCTACATAAAAATCACTACATTTTTGACAAACCCCTAAGTATACCACATTCCTGGATATAAAGCTGGCATAAAAATCAAACTCATATCTGACATGGGTATCTGGATGTTGAAATATATTTGTGTTCAAAATATATTGGCATTGATTACAGTTATAACAGGGAAATGTCCCCTTCTTAGATGAGATGGGTGTTCTAATCTCATTACGTTCATAGCATAGTAGCCTCTTCAGTGATTTAGTGTTTTTATAACTAAAACTTGGATGTTGGCCTACCAACTTACTGATCTCTTCAACTAGTGTCAGAATTCCCCAATTCTTTTTAATAACGTTTGTTATTATCTTATTATGGTGTGTAAACGGGATAGCAACTCTGTTCTTTTTAGTAGTATTTCTACACATTCTATGGACTGTCTCGATCTCATTCGGGGGATTATTCCTATTTATATAGGGATCCCCATTGCTTACTCGATCAACTTCATGTAATGTCTCCAATTCCTTTTTGTGATATCCTCTCACAGAAACATCTCTCTGTATACCTTCAGTAGCTATGCTATAATCTTCCTTTCTGCTAGTTAATCTTGAACACCTTAGTGCCTGATTTTTAACTACATTCATGTGTATGTGAGGTGGATGCATACTATTCCTATGTAAAAAAGCATTTCTTCTACAAGGTTTCCTATATACTATTGTATGTATCACATCTCGTTCCTTTGTCAGTAATACATCTAGGAACTCCATGGAGTCCCTGGAAAACTTACTGGTTAATGTTAGAAAACGTGTGGTTTCATTAATGTAGGAGAAGAAATTTTTCAAGGTGTCTAGGTCTCCTCTCCAAATGAGGAAGAGGTCATCCACGAATCTCTTGTAATATTTAATATATTGTGAAAAGAATGCATGGTTAAGAATATAAGTATGTTCCCAGTATGCAAGTACCATGTTTGCATAGGAATTGGCACATGGTATGCCCATCGCCATGCCTGTTGTTTGTAAAACATATTTACCATCAAATGTAAAAGCATTACTATTAAGGACCAGTTCTATTAGCATAGTAATCCTTATCACTAGATCTCTAGGAAGCTCTTTCTGTATTAAGTATAACCTTAAATAATCAATGCCTATATCATTAGGTATACTAGTAAATAGGGACTTCACATCTAAAGTTACTAAGAAATCAGTCTCAGTCAAACGCCCATTTGTGTTCAACAGTGATAAAGTTTCTAGAAACTGTTGAGTATCTCTAAGGATGGAAGGTGTGGAATCAACAATCGGTCTTAATTGCTTTTCTAAATAAATGGATATGCTCTCTATTAACCATCCTTTCCCTGATACAATAGGTCTTAATGGAGGTTTTTCCAAGTTCTTATGGATTTTTGGTAGGCCTCTAAAAGTAGGTACTAGAGGTTTCTCTATTAAGAAATAACTATACAAATCATTATCAAAGATACCACATATCATCATGTCATATAAATCAGCATACACATTTTTGATCAATCCATGCAATCCTACTGATGTTAAACACTGATATGTAGTTTGATCTGATAACCTTTCATTAACCTCAATGTTATAAAAATCTCTATCCAGTATCACTGTGGCCCCTCCTTTATCTGCCAGCCGAATCACTATACTGTCATTACATTGCAAGTTATTCAAAGCCTGGATTTCTTCTTTACTTAAGTTAAAGAACTCCGGTTTTGGTCTATTATGCTTGTCATTAAAAGTTATTAATAGATCAGTAATGCATGCTTTTTCAAAACATTCTAAGTATGAATGAAGATGTGCCATGAAAGCAGAAGGCTTAGAAAATACATATTCACTATCACTCTTAATGTTTTGTTCATTTTTATATAGCATTCCCAATGCTACTTTCTTGGTAAAATATTTAATATCAGTTATAACATTGCTAACATCAACAGTCTGTGAGGGAATAAAAGAAAGTCCCTTATTTAAAATACATACCTTACTTCTATTCTATTCTCCCAATCACCCCCTCTAATGCCTTGTGGAATAACTTCTAGAACATAAAACAAAAAATCAGTTTGTTTACGAGCTATAGTATGTTTATAAAGGGCATTATTAACATCTGTTTTACTTATGTCACCGGCAGGTGTAAACAATGTAAATATGTACTGAATAAAGATAGTCACTATTTAAAAGCTAGAAAGAGATTTTTTTAGTAGTAAATCATATGCTAATTGAGATACAAAAGGGATAGTCTATCTGGTAGAATGTCAAAAATGCAACTCCTTTTATGTGGGTAAAACTGAAAGGGAATTCAAAAGACAAATATATAAACATATATATGACATAAGTAAAAAAGATGTTAATAATGCCCTTTATAAACATACTATAGCTCATAAACAAGCTGATTTTTTGTTTCATGTTCTAGAAGTTATTCCACAAGGCATTAGAGGAGGTGATTGGGAGAATAGAATAGAAGTAAGGGAATTGTATTGGCAACTGGTACTTGAAGCTAGTAAAAAGCCAGGATTAAATGAACATGTTTCTATGGTTCCTATATTAAAATTAAGAGCAGCTAGATTATGAATCGGATTTTATTTTATAACGTTTTTAAATTTATATAATATTTATCGATATACATAATGTTTTTTAGAGAGGGTATTTTATTGTAGACAATGTGAAGTTATAATGAATGTTTTTTATACTGTGAAGATACTTGGTTTTATAAGTTATATGAATTGCATGCAATTTGCACAAAATGTCACAAGATGGTAGAATTGAGCTAGATTAATTTTACAGCTTCCTTGCATCTGCACTTAAATTCATGTAAATGTTATCGGAACAATTCCCTTTGAAATAACATGACATCCCTAATATATACTCCTTGGTTAAACATTTCCTTACCTGCACTGTTTAAAGTACTGATTTATATAAGATATTTCAGCTGTAATGGCTTTGAAATTAAACCTTATATATAGGTTATTTATGAAGGTTTTTAGAAGGTCTGTTAAAATGTATTTTAACATATAAATTAATCCTGCTAATTTAATGTATTTACCGGTTGGTTAATTTATGTCACAAGACTATATAAAATAAGAGTCTGCAATGTTTGAGTATGCTGATGAAGTTACATTATAACGAAAAACGCAGAGAAGAAATTCAGCGTTTCTCTGTGTATTTGAGTGATTTTTATCGAATGAAGTCTGTTCGGGTGACTTGTGGCTCCAAGTGCTTCTGTTTTTTCAATTGTGGTCGAGTTTTGGATTAGAGGCACTCATTCTTCCAGTGTTTGTTTTATCTGAACTCATGGCAAAAGGTGGTCGAAATACTGGAAAGAAGTGACTGCTATACTTCATGAGGTAAATTAAATTATAGATATAATTGTGTGAATCAATTGTGTAATTCTAGACATCCATGTAAATAGTTTGGTTTGTTGTTATTTTTAGTTGTTGAGGTTTTGTTGTTGACCTATACTAATTGTACATATCTAACATAAAAGTTATGAAAATTATATTCATTTAAAAAATATTCAATAAAATATTTAAGAAAAAAAAAAGAAATCTAAATAGAAGTTCAAAGAACATTATTAAGTTTACTAATGCAGCCTATAGACTCATACTGGCATCTGACGTCAAGAACAACTATAAGTCCTTCTTTAGCTAAAGAAAGTAAATAAAGAACACCCATCATTGGACAGAACCTAAACAAATGGGCACCACTTACTCAGACTCAGGGAACAGTGTCATTGCATGTGCAAGTACATTCAGTACAACTTGTACTCAGTAAACCACCATCCAAAGCTCTCTTTTCTCAGAATGTTGTCACCCCCCCCAGTACTAAAAAACAAATACTGAAGTTGCTGTCCAAGGCCAACAACAATCCATCCATGGGACTTGATAATATACCAGGGTGTTTAATAAACAGTACTAGACACTCACTGGCAGATCTACTCCATAAACTATTCAACCTGAGGCCAACAGCAGGCTCAGTCCCAGAGGTGGTGCACAGCAGTGTTATTACAACTCTATAAGGGAGGTCCCACTATTGACCCCAGAAATAATAGGTGCATCAGCCTGACAAGGTTTATTTGCAAGGCTGTGGGATGTACTATAACCAACTGGATTAGCTTTAACATTAAAAGTCTCATCAGACTAGACCCTCTGCCATTTGGATTTGAAAAGGGGAGAGATCCTGTCAAATGATTTAAAGGGTAACACTGTGGACACTGTATACCTTGATATGGTCAAGGTTTTAACACTATCTCCCATGCTGGCATACTTAGTGAACTAAGTGCATTCCAAATAAATCCCTGTGTAGGAAGATGGTAGCCATCTGGTTACAAGACAAAAAACAAATGCTGCATGTGACGTGCAATATCAGAGTGTATGAAGGCAACCAGTACTGTTCCGCAGGACTCCTTTATTGGGTATTTACTTTTCTGACCTCCAGACTATGAATGAAGAACTCTGACTAATGAAGCCTGCAGATTACTGTAAACTGAGAGTTTTAGACAAGTCCCTTTCTGATGCCCAGGCCCTCAAACAGGAGCTTACACTTGTAAATACCAGGTGCACTGAAAATGGGCTCAAATTAAATGCTAAAAGTTGCAACATCATCATATTTGGCAGACAAACCCTCCTCTGAGCATATTACACAGCAACTGATCCACTTCTAAATGAGAATGCAGTAAGAGACCACCTTGGGCTGATAATTCCTTCACCTTTGATTATTGTGTAACAGCAGAAATCAAGAAATCCTTCCTCTTAGCACAGCTTATTGCCAAAGGAAGATCATCCAGACTGAACAAGGAAAAGGTTACAGTAAGCTGTCTGTCGGGCGCTAGAATCCGCCACATAACACAAGCACTCAGGTCACTCCAAAGCAAGTACAAATGTGACTCAGTCATTGTCCATGCCGGTGTGAATGACCTGAGACGTACCTCCCTGGACTACATGAAAAGAGACATAGAGGAGCTCTCTGATTATGTAGCCCAGGCCGGTATGACCCTGACCTTGAGTAGCATCTTACCCTCACCAAGAATGATGCCACAGTACAAAGACAAAATGATCAGCTTTAACAATTGGCTCAATTACTGGTGTCATTCTAAGGGGATCCAATGTCTGTCTGCTTGGGATGACATGCTTGACAAGCCACGCTGCTTCGCAAGGGACTGCTTGCACCTGTCACACCTGGGCTTCTGGATATTGGCCAAGGCTTTTGCCACCCCCATAGTGCCTTTTTTAAGCAAGGCTCAAAAGACAAACCCACCTCCCTAGAAAACACAAGTGGAAAAAAACTAAGGGTAATGCTGCTCAACGCCAGAAGTCTAACCCTCAAGATGCATGCTCTCAAAGCCCTCCTCAGTATGGAGAACATCGATGTCTGTGCAGTGACTGAAACCTGGTTCAAGGCTCCTGAGAGCACCCCAGCACTACCAGGTTCTACCTCATATCATGCTTTTCGGCCTCAAAACTTGGACCGAACCACAAAAGGAGGGGGAGTATCCATATTCATCAAAGATACCCACACCTCCAGGTTAGTGGCAACGCACGAAGCATCAGAGACCATCCAGGTGCAACTAACCGTAGGCAAAACTGCCCTACAGTTTGTAGCATGTTACAGACCACCCACTCAAACTCAGGAACCCCACTCAGCCTTCCTGAAGACATTGGAGAGTATGAATGTCTCTCCAAATACCATCATATTGGGAGACTTCAACTACCCAAACATAGACTGGAAGCATTACTCAAGCCCCAACACCCTAGCCCAAAGGTTCCTAGAATTCATAAACTCAAATGCGATGGAACAACTAGTCACCACTCCCACAAGAGGAGATAATATACTAGACCTGATCATCACAAACATGGGGACACAATGCTCCACACCGGAAGTATACCCCTCATTGGTGAGATCAGACCATAAATTAATCTCACTGGAAATCCACATCCCGCCCCCACCCCCAGCACAAAACACCACAGTGAAGAATTTCTCAAAAGCTGACTTCACACTTCTTAAGACTGAAGTGGTATCCTTCAAGGCCCCTGAGCCAGTGAAAACCACTGACCACAATGCTGAATCCTTTATAAACGCTTTCTATGGACACCTTCAAGAATGCATGGATCATGCAATCCCAAATAAAACCAAGACCCATTCCCCCAAAGGCAGGCATCCTGTCTTGTGGACCCCAGCCATAAACAAGCTTTACAACAGGAGGAGGAAGCTACTACATGACAGAGCAAAATCCCCAAAAGGGAAGGCATCTCTGATCAGTACTAGCAAAAAACTACGATCACTCACAAAATCATCCAAGGCCAACTTCGAGAGAAAAATCGCAAAAGACACTAAAGACAATCACAAGGCTTTCTTTAGTTATGTTAGAAACCTGGGTGGAAACTCCCAGATATGCTCAGAGTTAGTCCAAAATGACAAAAAATACACTGAACCCACAGACATTGCCAACATACTGGCAGACAGGTTCAGTGCAAATCCCCCCCCCCCAAAAGGAGAAATATCTATTCCAGCAGAGTGTAGCCTCCCTGACATCTCAGATGCCCAGGTGAGAGCCGCCCTCTCCAAAGCTAAAAACACAGCATCAATGGGACCAGACGGAGTCCCGGGTTGCGTGCTACATGAACTCCAAGAGGAACTAAACCCGCACATAAGGCTGCTGTTTAATCTTAGCCTTACTACAGGATACGTACCCAAAGAATGGCGTACAGCAACAGTGGTCCCACTCCACAAAGGAGGTGCTTCTACGGACCCTGGAAATTACAGCCCCATAAGCTTGATGAGCCTGGTCTGCAAAGCTATGGAGAGGATCATTATGGAACTCATAAACAAAGACATTGGGGACCTACAGACACTGGATCCTACCCAATTCGGCTTTGTCAAGGGCAGATCCTGCCTTTTGAACCTGGTCAACTTTTTTGAAACAGTCACTAAGGCCATTGATGAGGGTAAGGCAGTTCACACAGCCTACCTTGATCTTGCAAAAGCCTTTGACACAATACCCCACTCGGGCATCATAGACAAGCTCACCAGCTTAAATGTAAACCCATATGTCATAAGATGGGTTACAAACTGGCTCAAGGACAGAACCCACAAGGTCAGAATTGCTGGAGCCATGTCAGACTCTAAGCCAGTCACAAGTGGTGTCCCACAGGGCTCAGTCCTGGGACCCCTCTTGTTCAGCATTTATTTTTCTGAGGTGCAAGCAAACACAGGAGGATTGTGGCTAACAAAGTTCGCACATGACTGCAAACTGGGCGCCATAATTGATACTCCAGCGGACACAAGCATCCTTCAGAAAGGCCTCATAGAAATGGATAACTGGTGCCAGAGCCATGGCCTTAAACTGAACGCCAAAAAATGTATAGTCATACCCTTTGGGAAAAACAAAGTACCCACAAATTACCACAAAGGTGATAAT
Organism: Protopterus annectens; assembly: GCF_019279795.1. Classification (NCBI taxonomy): domain Eukaryota; kingdom Metazoa; phylum Chordata; order Ceratodontiformes; family Protopteridae; genus Protopterus; species Protopterus annectens. The sequence goes on from NC_056737.1 coordinate 1,198,275,008, forward strand.
CCATTAAGTACGGAAGAAGTAATCAGGGACCTAGGGACCCAAGTTGACAGTAACCTCTCATTTGACACTCACATTGCCAAGGTGGTTAGGAAGACCTTCTTTTACCCACCTTATCATGAAAGGATTCACATCTAGATCAAGAGAGGTCATTGTGCCCCTATACTCTTCCCTTATCAGGCCCATAACTGAGTACAATGCCCCATTTGGGATGTACCTTACCCGACACCTGCAGCAGTTAGAAAGACCCCAAAAGTACCTAACCAAGAGGATCAAGGGTCTCAAACATATGTCAGTCACATACCGCCTACTCAGAGGCGATCTATGCCTGACGTACAAGGCCATGTCCAATCCGGAATTAATGCTCCACCTCAGAAAATCCAAATCCATCACAGCCACGAGAGTGAGAGATTTGAACCTCAACACAGAAATAAATAGGACGTGCTGGAGGGACAGATTCATAACCCAGAGGCTCCCTACACTCTGGAACAGAATCCCAGTCCATGTTAGGCAGAGCCCCTCACTGACTCTCTTCAAGAGAAATCTTGACGAGCGGATGGGAGATCGTAGGTTTACCCCGCGGGGGTCATCTCTGTGCCACTACTAGACAGAGGCACAGTAAACTAAACCCTAAATCGGCATAGTATTCTCATTCCAAGGGGTGGCGAAAGCCACACACACTCGGGCTAGGCTTATAAATGGCCTAGGGCAGATAGCCTAGTATGAACCTATGAACCTATGAACCAAGTCTGAGGTGGTCTTCCTCATTTTGTAATCAGAACTGATCAGTCCAACCATGAAATACAACATCTCTTCTGGGATGTACCTCTGTAGACATTATACAATTAGAAAGACCCCAGAGATTCCTAAGAACAAATCCTATTATGTGACAGTTTGTCAAAATTCAAGGCTGCCCCTTCCCCAAGACCACAGCTACCTTTGTAAAATTATTCACAGAGGCCCTATACAAACATATTAATGGCTGCATACAGGCTGCCATACCAACCAGAAGTAAACCCAAAACAAACACTAAAAACAAAACCTCAGTGGTGGAATCCTCACCTAAACAGAATATATAATAAAAGAAGAAAACTCACAGCCAAACTCAGGAAGAACAGCTCCCTTAAAGGAAAAGTGTTCTGTTATAAAACTAAACAAGAAACTAAGAGGTCTAATTAAGTTCAACATTCACAAGGCCAACTATGAGGTCAGGATAGCCAAGCAGGCTAAGGACAATCATAAGGTCTTCTTCAGCTATGTTATTCTATACAATATCCCACTCAGGTGTTGTTGACAAGCTGTCTGAGCTAGGCATAAATCCTTGCATAACTTGCTGGATTGCCAGCTGGCTCACAAACAGGACCCAAGAAGTCAGGTTCAATGAATCCGACTCCACCATGAGATGGATCACCTGTGGAGTATCCCAGTGCTCTGTACTGAGCTCATTCATTTTTGGCATCTACTTTTTGGAAATCAAAGCTAATGTGCAAGACCTCTGGCTCACCAAATTAGTAGACTACTGTAAATTGGGAGCTATTACAGATTCCCTCCAAGACACCAACATCTTGCAAGAGGGTTTGATACAAACATATGACTGGTGCCATAGCTGCAGCCTAAAACCCAGTGCCAAAAAATGCACAATGTTCATTGACCACTCATTTTATGATTCTCTGCAAATGTCCACTAAGGACATGCTGCTTAATGGATGGATGGTCACTGTTTCTATATGACTTGCACAAATTATGATACATAACTGTTTTGATATTGCTGTAGTTTTTATGGTGTAAATATTGCACTGTCTTATTGACCACTGTTATTTCTTGTCTGCAATGTACTTAAATAATTTGCTGTTTATTTTTGCCAGTGTAATTGTTTTTGTAATTGTATCTCTATTTAGTCAAACTTTTCTCACTGGGCCTCCTCTGAAAACAGGCCAACAGCCAAGTCGGACTTTCCTGGTAAACAAATGTAAAATAAAATAAATCAATAAATTATAATGCCCTTTGGCGAAAGTGTAAACTCAAGTTAATTACTGCAGTGATAAAACACCCCTAAGAATTGACCCAGTAGTTAGGAATCTGGAAACATATGTAGGCAGCAGTCTGGCCTTTGACCAACATGTAGCTAAGATAGTAAGAAATTCATTCTATGTCATCCAACTTATAAGTAAGGCTATGGCATCCAGGTCCAAGGAAGTTACAGTATCACTCTGGCCATTATCAGACCTATCACTAAATACAGTACTCTCTTTGGCATGTATCTAACCAGAATTGGCAATGCCCATAAAGATTTCGCACCAGAACATAAATATACTGTCTTATACTGATCACCTAGAGGCTCAATCATCTCCTACAGGCTGCTGAGAGGGGATCTTGCCTGACTTACAGGGCTTCCTCAGACCCAGCACTGATGGATCTGTTGCACATATGTAAAACAAGCAGCACCAGAAACACTAGATCCAGGGATCTAGACTTCACTTTTGATATGAACTGAACCTGCTGGAGAGACAGATATGTGTCCCAAAGGACCCATGCACTATAGAATAGGGTGCTCATCCATGTAAAACAGAGTTTATCCATGAACCTATTCAAACAAGACCTTGACAATTGGATGGAAAATTGTAAATTTACCCCTGGTCTGGCCCCCATGTCTCTTATGGACAGAGGCCATTAATAAGAAAACTATTATCCTAATTAACACCCTCCCTCCAAATCCTTAGTTATCTCCCTACTAACATGCCCCCCAACCCTGTCTTCACCCCCGTATAAACACATAAGATATTCAGGACCCAAATGGTTTGTGGTGCGCAACTAGGCTTGTAAGGGCCCTGATGGTCATTAGCTTAGTAACAACTTATGAACCTATAAAATGTCTAAGCTACCTGAAACAACTAGAGGCACTGTATCATTATTCAGTGTCTTATAGACTCTTCAGAGGAGATGTATGCCTTGCCTTCCATGGCATTAGGGACATATTGGTCCTGAATCTCTTGCATCTAAGCAACTTAAACAATTCCACAAATATCAGGCCCAGGGATCTAGATCTTCATTGGCAGATTAATTAAACACAGAGGAAAGACAGATTTGTTACTTAGTGTCTCCCCCCACCCCAGGAATAGACCACTCCCGCCAATCAAACAGTGTGATGCATTACCTTCATACATGATCTGAATAACTACATGGATGTCAATAAATTCACCTCAGGCTTGATTGGCTGAGACTTTAGAGAGAAGAGAGGTACAATCTAGGGAGGGTAGTGGCAAGGTGTAATGGTCACAAGACTCAACTTCCAAAACATTTCCTCCAGTTCTTTAACTCTAATGATTGACACAGTTACCGTGTTTTTTTTTTTTTTTTTTTTAATTTTTTGCATTATGAGCTATAAGTTGTTAATAAATATCATCCTATAGTCTTGGGTTTGATTCCCTAAATTAGTATTTGCACACCATGTGAATCTGAACAAGTCACTTAATGTCACTTAATAAGGCAATGGTTCTGGACCACCACTGAAAAAGGTATTTATGTCTAGGTATATGTGAAGGAAAGACATTAAATATTATTTCAGCCTTTCATGGGTGAGATCCCAGTTGTTGTAGTTAACTGGCATCTGTGGTACTACAACGTTATGGGTATTTCTGTTTCCTTGTGAGTATTGATCAGAACATTCTGGGGGTAATACTCTCTACAAGGGCAGTTAGGGACCAAATTGTTCTCAGTCAATAGCACTAGCTGATTTTAGGCACAAGGAGAAATTTTATATTATATTGATCTATTGCTAATGCCTGAGTAGAATTTGGTCCCTAACTGCTCTGAGTATTACCCCTAGAATATTCTAGTCAACACTAACAAGAAACAGAAATACCCATAACATTGTAGTATCACAGATGCCAGTTAGCTACAACAACTGGGATCTCACCCATGAGAGGGTGAAATAATGTTTAATGTCTTTACTTCATAGATACAAGGTACAGGGTTTGATTCTAATTTTTGGTTGTTGGCTAGGCTTACAATAGTTTGCAGACTGATAGCCTAGTATGTACCTATGGAACAAGCAATATACACCCTTTCTAAACACAAGCCTGAAACATGGTCACTTACCTGGCTAAATACAGTCTTTGTCATGGTGGCAAACTACAGTTATCACCACTCAAAGGATCTACTCTGAAGACAGCTTATAAAGCCTCATCTTGCTGCACTAAGATATCAGTGGGAAGTTTGTGAAATTATATGCAAAATGTAATAAATTAACTACTAGCATCATAAGCAAATTAATGAATTCCAGCAGACTTCAGAATCTTGCTTCTATGCAACATAATGGTGCGGATGGTGCAGTGGTTTGCATTGTTGCCTCACAGCAAGAGATTCTCCAGTTTGATTCTTGGCTAGGGTGTCTTCTGTGCAGAGTCTGCATGTCTTCCCTACATACATGACATGTGGGTTTCCTCTGGGTGTGTGTATGCATATATATATATATATATATATATATATATATATATATATATATATATACATATATACCGTATTACTCCGTAAATAAGACCTAACCATAGAATAAGGCCTACCATGGTTTTCCAGGGTGGTCATGATATAAGCCCTACCCCAAAAATAAGCCCCAGTTAAGATCGTCAACAACACATGACGGACATGTTGAATTATAAAATAATAATATTATGAACACCTGTTGAATGAGGTTATCATACTCTGATCGCCATTTTCAGACCATTCAGACACCCGAATTCTTCTCTTTGCAGATAAGATTCTTTCCCCGGGAGTCCTCCACAATTCTTACTGTAACCCTAATCCTCACTCACTTGACATTTGAGATCCTTGGCCCATAAACACTGGCAAGTGTATTTTGATTGGTCAAAGTACAGACAATGCACGTAAAATGTGCGCACTTGATAACGAATGGGTATGGTTGTGTCTTCTTAACTGTCACCATTTTTGTTGTCACTCCTGCCTCTTAAGTCTTCAATTAACTGCCCCCCCCCCAGACAAGATGAGTGCAAAATGAAAGAGCTATTCCATCGAGTACAAGAAAGGAATCATGGAGGGCTCTCGGGCAAAGAACCTGATGGCTTTCTGCAAAGAGAAGAAGTTGGATCTCCAGATAATCCAAAAATGGCTAGAAGAGTACAATAACCTCAGCCAACAGGTGGACAAGGAAAATGCTAAGAAGCGCAAGTGTGGATCAGGTCGGCAACCATTATTTCCTGAGCTGGAAGACATCATCTGTGAATGGATTGCTAACAGGAGAACAATGGCTTTGGTTGTGCACAGGCTGATATTCAAGCATTTGCCCTTGCAATGGCATCACAGTTAGAAATATCTCCAGAAGAATTCAAAGCATCACAACCTTGGCTGGATGGCTTCCTTCAGTTATATGAACTGTCTCTAAGAAGATCAACAACACTGTTCAAGCTGGAAGATACTGAAGTTATTAAATGTGCACTTGTGTTCAAGTCCTTTGTTGATGGCATTGAGTTTTCTAAATGCCAACTATCAAACATGATTGCTATGGATGAAACTGCACTGTTTATGGGCCAAGGATCTCAAACAACAATTGATCAGAGGGGTGCCTCGTCAATCTACATTCCCTCCACTGGTTATGAGAGTGTACAAGTTACCTGTATTTTGGCAATTCATCTAGATGGAAAGAAAACCCCACCTCTAATCATTAGTGAGGGCAAGAAAGATAAGATAGAACGTGTTTCAGGCATCTACATTCTTGAAACCGAAAAAGCCTGGTGTACACAAGCAGTTATAAGGAAGTAAGTCGATGTAATGCTGCCACTTGTTTTGCAAAGTGGCAAAAGAGGTTTCACACAACTATTAACACGATAACTAGAACTCTTGCCCAATGATGGAAAAGTACCAAATAAATGTCAATTTGTATACATGAATAAATGTTGATTTGTGTACATGAATAAATGTTGACTTTTGTACATGAATAAATTAATAAATGTAGATTGTTGTATGGGGGGGGGGTAAATAAGGCATCCCCTGATAATAAGCCCTAATGCGTATTTTCGGTGGGGGAAAAAGTATAACATCTGGTCTTATTTTTGGGGAAATACAGTGTGTGTGTGTGTGTGTGTGTGTGTGTGTGTGTGTGTGTGTGTGTGTGTGTGTGTGTGTATAGATTATATATATATATATATATATATATATACACATAAATATATACACATATATATATATATATATATATATATATAGATATATATACATATATAAATATATATATATAGATATATATAAATATATATATATATATATATATACACACACACACACACACACACACACACACACACACACACACACACACACACATATATATATATATATATATATATATATATATATATATATATATATATATATATATATATATATATATATATATATATATATATATCTTCATCCTACTTGAGACTTAGATTACTAGTAGGAAAAAAAAAGAAATAAAAATATATTTTACCAAAGCAGTGTTACTGCAATAGTCCATGATGTGCACTGGAACAGAAATAAGCATAGTCAGTGATCTATTCTGTCATCCCTACCAAAAAGGAAAGAGTTTGGTCCTAAAAGGGCAGAGATCTATGTGTATTTCATCCCCAGGAGACTTTTTTAAAGTGACATTGGTGCTGAATTTGATACATGCTTGGGATTCTTTTCTGGGAACAGGGGTGGACAGTTCCCCTACATTTGACCATCATGTTGCAGCGATGGTTAGAAAATCTTTCTACCTTGCATACCTCATAGGAAAAGATATTTCATCTTGATCAAAAGACATCATCATCTACTTGTACTCCACTTTGATTACACCAATCACTGAATAGAATTCCACCTTTTGAACATACCTTACTATGCATGTCATGCAAATGGAACGACCCCAGAGGTATGTAACTAAAAAAGGCATTGTATAAGCACAAACTAGAAGAAGGTTTTAATCATGGTTTTACAGTTTTGATACTGAGTATTTTAAAAGAGCCTCTTTGAGGGGGAAATGTAGAACATTTGACTGAATTTGATGAATACTATTCATTACTGCATTTGAAAGCCCAGGACTTAATGGTTATGTGGCTTTAAAACATTTCTGAGAGAGTTAAACAAGTGGGTCTGACTAGGCTAGTTAATTGGTATCATAAATTATATTAGATCATGTGATTTTTTTTAGTGTAAACACTGATTCATTTTGTTGATTTTATCTTGGCTGAAGAAGTGTGCACTTGGCGAATGTTTTTAAACTTGAATTGTCTGTATTAAATAAGTTATACTTCTCCAAACTGTTCCTGTTTCTAGTGGTTTGTTTTTACTTCACTGGGATTTGATAACTCTTATTCACAGAATTTACTGTTACTGACTTTTTTTTTGTGTGTGTAAGTATATGTATGTTTTTTGGGGGGCGAGGGGGTCCCACCCCCCCCCGCGATAAAGAAGTTTAAATGAGAAAAGCGATGTTCAAGATTTGCTCTTCTGCATTTTCAATCTGTTTTTTTCAGCTTGTTGGTACTCACTGTTTCAAGTGCCAACATCTCAATAAGGAGTCGATCTGGACAACAGTAAGGAAACGTAAGATGTCTTTGTCTTGCGGGCTGTACTATTGAAACCCTCAGCCTTAGAAATAGCTTACTCAAGTGCAAATCTTTAAGAGTTTAAACAAGAATGAAACAGAGAATGATAACAGGCATGGCATATTTACAAAATATTTCCAGAAATTCATGGAGGGAAGAATATAATTAATGAGTTAAAAAGAGTAGAATGCTAATGTAGGATAGAGAAAAAGCATGGACAGAATGGCAAAAATATAAAACACCTCAGTATCTTGAAAACTTCAGAATGCTTCGCAATCATACTAAAAGGCAGGTAAATGAAGACAAAAAACTACACTAAAATAACTTTCAGAATAATACTAAACACAGTCCTAAAAAATAATGGACATCCATTAGATTTACATCCCAGCCAAAAAATCAACCCAAACCCCTCTCCCAATAACTCACAACTCAAAACTGCAAAATAGTTCAACTCTTTTTTTTTTTTTTTAATATATATAGATAGTACAGCATATTTAATGAGAAGTTATGTACCTACCATAACGTTCCATGTTAGTTGTCTTCTCTCGCCTTCTTTCTTGCTTGATGGGTTCGGAGCCGATCCTCGGCTCCGACTCGGCACTTGCTAAGCTCGAGAGTCACTTTTACCAGCTCGAGGCAGCCCCATATCCCATGATGCAAGGCGGTAAGTACCCAGATCTCGTTTGATGACAAAAGGGCAATAGCACCTAGCATAAAAACTTCCCAAAGGAAGAAAGAAAAAGAGAAAAACCTGCAGGATGGTAGAAGGACCAGCTCTGTATGGTTTTCAGGACTATCATTCTTTGTAGAGAAAGGTCTGTCCAGGCCTGGGGGAAGGAGGGAGGGTCGCAAGAAAGAAGGCAAGAGAAGACAACTAACATGGAACGTTATGGTAGGTACATAACTTCTCAATGTTAAGTTGTCAATCTCGCCTTCATTCTTGCTTGATGGGACCGCGTCCCTAGCACCTCTATTCTGGGTGGCTCAATGGAACAGACTCTTGAGGACTGTAGAGCCAAAACTGGCTCTGTCCCTGGAGGCCAAATCCAATTTGTAATGGGAAACAAAAGTATGAGGAGTGGCCCAAGTGGCCGCTGCACAAATAGTGTCTAAAGGAAGTCTAGCTTGAAAGGCTGTAGAAGTAGCTAAGCTTCTGGTTGAATGTGCTTTAGGTTTTGAGCACAGCTGTTTTCCCCTGAGCTGATAAATTTCAGAGATGACAGAAGAAAGCCATCTAGATAAGGTCACTTTTGAGACAGGAAGGCCTTTCTTGTTATCAGCATAGGAAACAAAGAGTTGATCGGATTTCCTGAATTGTTTTGTTCTGTCCAAATAATATCTGAGTTGGCGGTGGACATCAAGATAATGTATTTTTTGTTCCGATCTGTTTGAATAGTTTGGAAAAAATACCAGGAGATCAATGGATTGATTCAAATTAGTCTTTGAGGCAACCTTAGGCAAAAAGGTCGGATTAGTTCTCAACGATACTCTGTCTTTGTGAAAGACCAAATAGGGGGGTCGAACAGATAGAGCATGAAGTTCAGACACCCTCCTGGCCGATGTAATAGCTACTAGGAATAAGGTTTTCCATGAAAGAAATTTCAGGGAGCAAGAAACAGCTGGATCAAAGGGGGGAAGAATCAAGGATGTCAGCACTAAGTTTAGGTCCCATTGAGGAGGAGGACTCCTGACTGGAGGCTTCAGGAGGAAAATTCCTTTCAAGAAGGCTCTACAAAGCCTGTGGGATTTAATATTGTGATCTGCTAGCCCGACATGAAAGTTCGAGATAGCAGCCAACTGAACTCTAACTGTGGAAGAAGAAGAACCTGCATGAAAAATCTCCGCTAAGAAATCCAAAACTGCCTGAACTGGAGCCGTGAAGGGATCAATATTCTTAGCTTTAGCCCTATAAGAGAAATGTTTCCATTTGCTTGTATAAATCCTCCTGGTAGAGGATTTTAAAGAAGCTACTAGAATGTCTCTAACGGGGTTAGAGATCAAAGGAAGCCTGGCTAAGGAAGGAAGTGGAGCAACCATGCTGTGAGGTTGAGAGAAGGGATTGGTGAATCAGAAGATCTGGCACTGGGTCCAGATGCCACGGCTGCACCAAAAGGTGATGATGGAGGAACGGAAACCAAATTTGTCGAGGCCAATAAGGAGCAATGAGAATCATTTTGGCTCTCAAAACGGTTGCTTTCTGGATAACTTGAGGGATCAGAGGAAAAGGAGGAAAGGCATAAAGAAGTCCCTGGGGCCAATCCTGGGTCAGAGCGTCTCTGGGGGGATGGCCTGGCAGAGGGAAGAGAGAGAAGAAGTCTGGGCATTTGCTGTTTTGGGGAGTAGCAAAAAGATCGCAACATGGACGACCCCATTCCAGAAAAATCTCTTCCACTATGGATTGCTTGAGAGACCACTCGTGAGGCATGAGAATAGCTCTGCTCAATCTGTCCGCTAAAATGTTGGTTTTCCCAGGGATGTGCGTTGCTACCAGAAACCGATGAGAGGAGATCGCCCATTGCCAAAGTCTGAGTGCTTCTCGACACAAGGGGTAGGACTTGGTTCCGCCCTGTTTGTTGATATACCAAACTACAGACATGTTGTCTGTGTGGACATAATTGTCCCTACGGGAAGAAAGTCGTTGAGGGCTTGCAACGTTAAAAGCACTGCTCTCATCTCCAGGACATTTATGTGCAGGTAGTATTCGAACGGTTGCCACGTCCCATGAACCATCCTGCCCTGATAATGACCCCCCCACCCGATCAGGGAGGCATCCGTGGTGACAGTGGCTACCGGAGATGGGGGTACAAAGTGTCTGCCTTGGTGAATCTGGGGAGAAGTGATCCACCAAGCAAGATGATTTTTGCAAATCTGTGTCACCAGAATTTGGTGACGCATTGGAAGTTGTTGATAAGACCACTGAGTGAACAACATCCACTGAAGAAGGCGCATGTAGAAGTGAGCCAGGGGAAGGAGAGTAATGGCCGCCGCCATGAGGCCTAATACCTTTAGAACCATTCTGGCCTGTACTTTCTTGTTGGCTAGAATGATCTTGACATGACTTTGAATGTCTGAAACTCTTTGATCTGTAAGGGTAGCTGACATCCGAACAGTGTTTAAGTTTGCGCCTATGAAAGTAATAGACTGGCAGGGCGATAAGGATGACTTTTCAAAGTTGATCGAGATGCCCAAATGAGAACAAAGATTTATTGTGTAATCCCTGGCTTGAACAAGCTGATGCCTGGTGGTGGCTGAAAGGAGCCAGTCGTCGAGATACGGAAACACCTGGAATCCTTGACGTCTCAGGTGAGCCGTGACCACTGCCATGCATTTGGTGAACACTCTGGGGGCTGTAGTGAGACCAAAGGGCAGGGCTCTGAACTGGAATTGACTGGACCCCAGCCGAAAGCGGAGAAATCTCCTGGAGCGTCTGTGAATTTTTATGTGATCGTACGCATCCTGAAGATCTATTGAGCACATCCAGTTGTCCTTCTGTAAGAAGGGCAGAATTGATTGAAGAGTGACCATTCGGAATCTTGTCTTTCTCACAGACTTGTTGAGTCTGCTGAGATCCAAAATTGGTCTCCAGTCTCCCGTCTTTTTGGGGACCAAAAAGAACCTTGAGTAGATTCCGGGCTCTGAATGATATGTTGTAACTGGCTGAATGGCTCTTTTTTGCAGTAGTTTTAAGACTTCTAACTCTGCAATTTCCCTTAGACCGGGTGGTACATCTGGAAGGGAATTTGAGTGATAGAAAGGACTTTCCTCGAAAGGAATTTTGTAACCCTCGGATATGATCGACTGTACCCATCTGTCTTGAGTGAGGGAACGCCAGGCTTCTGGGTACAGCGATAGTCTTCCCCCGACTGCCTCCAAGGAGGGACAGCCGGGCAACATCTCAGGGATGCTGAAAGGGCTTGTCAGAGAGAGACTCTCTGTTTCCCTGGTTTTGTGGACCCCCTCTGCCTCTAGAGCGGCGTCTGTTGTTGTTACCCCCTCTGCCTCTAGAGGTAAACTGACCACGTGAATCCGGCGTGACTCCTTGGGATTTGCGGAACCACATTTTGCCACCCTTCTGTCCTTTGGGGTAAGGTCTAGAAGGGGTGGAAAAACGGACTCCTACGGCAGAAAGAGTCTTGCCGTCCTGCTCACACCTGGTCAACGTTTCCTTCACTTGAGGGCCAAACAAAGCTGACCCATCAAAGGGAGAGTTTGTGAAGGACGCCTTAAAGGGATCTGCAAAATTACATAGCCGCATCCAGGCTTGGCGTCTAAGAGCCAAACCTGTACCTGCGGCCCTACTCGCTCCATCAGCAGCATATGATATCAGACGCATGGAGGAGTTTGCAATGGAGTTAAGGGTTCCTAGCTGCGAAGCAATTTTTTCCTGAGCCCCTGCAGCTGTAGGGTCCTGCACAACTTCACCTAGCTCCTTAAGGATATCCCTCTGGAGTCTGGTGAAGTGACATAGGTAGTTCAGCGAACGCATAGCAAAGGTCGCTGAAGAAAACATCCGCTTACCATATCTGTCCATGGTCCTAGAGTCCTTATTAGGAGGATGGACAGGTACGGAAGGATCTGCAAGTTCCTTCTTGGTGGCAGCAGCCACCACCATAGCATCAGCGGGGACACCTTTTGTGAGGAATTGCTTGTCCGATGGGGCGGTAATAAATTTAGAAGGCCTCCTAGGGACTGGCTCTACAGAGTCAGGAGCAGCCCACGCCTTTCGAGCAATAACCTGCATAAGGGGGTCGAAAGGCGGAGACACCCAGGAGGTGGAGGGCCGAGATCCAAACGCCTCCAGGTATACTGACTCATCCTCAGAGGGATTATTGGTGGGCCAGTTTCCCCTCTGTCTAAGGAGTTCTAGGATGTCTGAAAAGGAGACATCCTCAGAGGGGGATCTTGGGGATCCCTCTGACTCTTCTAAGTCAGTATCTGAAGTGATAGACTCGGGGGAGTCTACGTGTTTCCTCTTACAGGTCCTCTTCCGCGGAGGATCTCCCGATAAATCAGGAGAATCCTCGGAAGAGGGGGATATTCCCAGTGGGGAAACCTGAGGCGGAGGATCTCTGGGTCCTGGAGCAAGAGAAGTGGCAGAGATGTCAACAGGCACTATAGAGGGAGGAGCTAAGGGAACAGACTGCTGGCTGAGTCCAGTGGCCAGCACACTCTTCATCACCTCGAAGGCTCCCCTCCCAGGAAGGTCCGAGAGAACCCGCTCCGAAGAGCTAGGAACTCCAGGACCCACCGAAAGGGAAGGCTCCGAGGCAGATGTTGGAGCCGAGCTCACCAAGGCCGAGGCTCCAAGGGGAAGAGCGGGGTCGGACAAGGGTCCGATGCCACTCACCCCCTCGGAGGAGACCAGGGAAGCCCGGCCACCGAATCCCTCTAAGGAAGGTCTCGAAGAGGAGATCAGAGTAGAGGCTGAAGGAGCAGAAGGGGGTATCTGTCCCTCAGCCGTAGCAGAACTATTCCCGAAGACTCCAACTCCAAACTCTGGGGTAGAGTCGAAGGAGGAACTGCAATGGGGTGTGGACTAATAGTCGTCTGCTGAGACGGACTATGTAGCATTTGGGCCAGTGCCTGTGATTTTAGTAATCTACTGACCACTCTCTCTAAATCATGGTCAGAAAGCCTGGATGACCTTGAAGATCGGCTCCGATGGCTCCGTTCCGAGAGGAGAGGCGAAGCCGAGAGTATCGGCTCCAAGGAAGGGGACCTAGACCTCTTCCTCGAAGGAACCATCGGAGCCGATGAAACCACAGAAACTGTCAGAGCCGACGACTTTTCGGCACCGACAGGTAGCTTCGATGCATCGGCTCCAGCCGGAGCCGATACAGCCACAAAAGTAACAGTGTCAGAGCCGATCGGAGCCGACACCGATGCCTGAGCCACATGGTGGTCGGAACCGATCGGAGCTGACACCGAAGTGGTCGAACCAGAATCGGCACCGATAGCCATCGGTGCCGAAGGTTTGTGTAAACCAGAATCGGCTCCAGCCGGAGCCGATCTCGACTCTGAAAGAGTCGGAGCGGAGGCCACAGGCTTGGACACAGAAGCCTGGGCCTTGGAAGACTTTGAAGTCTTAGATGGAGCCGACTTAGCCGGAGAGCCCTCCGGCTTAAGAAGGCCCCTCAAAATCAATTTATTTCTTCTTTCCTGCAGGACTCTCTGGCTGTAAGAGTGACATATAGCACAGGAGTCCTGCAGGTGAAGAGGCCATAGGCAGTAAAGGCAAGAAGTGTGACCGTCTGTCAGAGACATCTTCTGACAGCACAAGTCACACTTCTTAAAGCCTGAGACCCTTTCCTTAGACATGGTGAATAAAACACACACACAACACCAGTCCAAGAATTAAATTATATATATAAGAGTATCAATAACAGACACACACATGCACCCTAACAAGGGGGGGATGGGATGGGAGAAAGTCTGACTAAAAGTTTTAAGAAGACAGGGAAATTTTTGTCAGAAAGGGACTAAAACTATGTTAAAACTAATGATTTAAGGTTTTTTGTAGAAAAGGGGCAAAAATAGCAATGTAAAATTCACTTACCAGGAGCTGGTAAAAGGAGGACCTCATCAGCGAAGCGGCAAACGAGATCTGGGTACTTACCGCCTTGCATCATGGGATATGGGGCTGCCTCGAGCTGGTAAAAGTGACTCTCGAGCTTAGCAAGTGCCGAGTCGGAGCAGAGGATCGGCTCCGAACCCATCAAGCAAGAATGAAGGCGAGATTGACAACTTAACATCCAATAATTTCTCAACATCTAATCTCATCCCTGCCCAACAGCCACATATCAGCACATCCACTTTCACCTTCAAACCTGTGTCTAGATCCTATACAAAACTACTCTTAAACAAACCTAAACCATGCTCTTGTTCAGCTGATGATCTTCCAAGTGGGTACCTAAAAATAGCCAATAGCATTGCCTATCCTGTCTCAATCCTTATAAATAGGTCAATTTGAGAATCCCATGTTCCCTCTTTCTGGAAAAAGTCACACATTATCCCACTGCACAAAAGATGAAATTCAACAGACATGAATAACTTTACACTTATAGCAATCCTATCTCCCCTTACTAAAACACTTGAAAAATGTATTTGAAAACAATTGCTAGACTATCTTGTATTTAAAAGCAATTGCTAGACTATCTCCTGCAGAAAGAACTCCTATCCCCTACACAACATGGCTTCTGCCCTTCCCATAGCATTAGCACTGCCCTTCTAATCTATATAGATATTGTCAATAAAGCTAGACATAATGGCAAATTGGTCTTTTCGTTATTTCTAGACTTGTCTAACGCTTTTGACATAGTTTGTCACAACAATCTTCTGCTTCAGATGTCCTGGCTTGGTCTCTCTCAGACCAACCTTCTGTGGTTCAAAAGCTACTTATCCAGTAGGTATCAGTCAGTAAAATGGTGCTCCAAGCTCTCTCCTTACCTCCCAGTCACCACCAGTGTATCACCAGTGTATCAAAAGACTCTATCCTTGGTCCCCTCCTTTTTAACATTTTCACTAATACTCTCTATACATCCACACAACAGACCACCCTAAGACAAAACGCAGATGATTCCACTGTCATTTGCACACCTGATAACATGGTACACCTCAAAAAAATTACTCCGGAAGCTTTTAACAGCTACTGAAACTTGGCTTTGTAACTCACAACTCATGCTCAATCCATAAAAGATCAAACTGCTATTTTTTTCCTCAAATCCCTCTCCCATGAAAAAAAACAAAATTTAAAGTTCTCTCTCTCTCTCTCAGTAATGCAACCACTAGAATCACTTCTCATAGCAAACTATCAGGTGTGATAGTGAATGATAATCTTACATTTGACCTACATATACAAAATTGCATAAGAAAATCCCATTAAAAATAAAGATGCTTTATTGAGCCAAAACTTCCTCACTGACGCAACTAAAACTACACTTGCCACTACTTATCTCCTCCCCACCCTTCTTTATGCTGCTCCCATCCTTACTAACCTCCAGGCTTCCCAAAAACCAAAACTTGAACAATGCTATAACAAAATTTGCAGCACATACCCCTTTCAGAACCCACCACTGTATAGCACTGAAAAGTCAAAATTCATTAGAACTGTCACATAACCAGCATATACACAACTTCTTACCACCTATAAAATTATCTGGCATCCAGCTGCCTGTCCAGCACTAAAACAAATTCTACACAACTAGTATGTTCCCAGTCAGTTATTGTGATCCAGTGACCAGAAATTGCTGTATGCCTACAAACCTAGCAGATCTGCTGCATTGTCTGTACTCATACAAGGTCGCCACCACCTGGAACTCATTACCTGTATCCATCAGGTCGGTAATCATCATTTATCCTGTAAATACCTTGCAGAGAGGGAAATGTAGCAATTGGTAATCATCATTTATCCTGTAAATACCTTGCAGAGAGGGAAATGTAGCAATCGGCAATCATCATTTATCCTGTAAATACCTTGCAGAGAGGGAAATGTAGCAATCGGTAATCATCATTTATCCTGTAAATACCTGGCAGAGAGGGAAATGTAGCAATCAGTAATCATCATTTATCCTGTAAATACCTTGTAGAGAGGGAAATGTAGCAATCGGTAATCATTATTTATCCTGTAAATACCTTGCAGAGAGGGAAATGTAGTAATCGGTAATCATCATTTTTCCTGTAAATACCTTGCAGAGAGGGAAAATGTAGCAATCGGCAATCATCATTTATCCTGTAAAAACCTTGCAGAGAGGGAAATGTAGCAATCGGTAATCATCATTTATCCTGTAAATACCTTGCAGAGAGGGAAATGTAGCAATCGGTAATCATCATTTATCCTGTAAATACCTTGTAGGAAGGGAAATGTAGCAATCGGTAATCATCATTTATCCTGTAAATACCTTGTAGAGAGGGAAATGTAGCAATCGGTAATCATCATTTATCCTGTAAATACCTTGCAGAGAGGGAAATGTAGCAATCAGTAATCATCACTTATCCTGTAAATACCTTGTAGAGAGGGAACTGTAGCAATCGGTAATCATCATTTATCCTGTAAATACCTTGCAGAGAGGGAAATGTAGCAATCAGTAATCATCATTTATCCTGTAAATACCTTGTAGAGAGGGAAATGTAGCAATCGGTAATCATCATTTATCCTGTAAATACCTTGTAGAGAGGGAAATGAAGCAATCAGTAATCATCATTTATCCTGTATAGTAACAGATCTCCCCAATAGAAGTTGATGTTAATCGAAGACCTCCATAAGGTTAACTTAACATCTATTTTAATATGTGGGTTTCTCCAGATAGGTATCCTTCTATTCCAAATGCCTAGAGTAAGGTAGGTTTTATAAAGCTTCCTAAGGACCATGTTTCCTATATCTGTGATATACCATCTTAGCAGGTACAGGGTTAGGCCTGTCATATAAGAAGGGAAAGCTGTGTGTGATGGGCTATACAATATACCAGCTTCCAGTTATGTCCACAATGGAGGAGGTGATACTGTAGTGGTCAGCTATGTAAACAGATTGCATCGTCATCCATTTGACTAATGTGCAGAAGTCCACTGCCTCAAATAAATTTGACCATGAAATATATATGTTTCTTAAGCCATTTACCATTAGCAGGGACAGGAAGGTGCCTAAGTAAATATTATACTCTAAGGCAGAACATCATTTGGAGGGCTGATATTTTGCCACAGTAGGACAGCTTCAACTTCTTCCAATAGTGAATCTGGAAAAAAGTGCACTCCAAAGAGGGTGCAAGTTTAAGGTAATCACCTCTAAATAATGTTGACTTGAAGTCAACAGAGGTATCTCAGAGGTCCATGCAGCAGGAGGTGACCAGCTAGTGTTACAAAGTGTTATTGCAGCTTCATTGGCAAGGAACAACTCAGGTTTTTATATTTACTTTCTAGCCCAAACATAAAATGAAAGAGAGAAAGAAAGAGAGAGAGAGAGAGACTAAGTCTACTAGAATAGGAACACACAGCCTTGGGAGGAAGAGGGTAGTTTAAGAATGCCCTGACACTTCTCCTCCCAAACTATAACATTAAGTTTATAAAGCATCTAACTTCCGCCCAATCTCTAGTGTACTAGCTCTAGGAAAAGTCCTCCTACTTCAACAATACCACCTATTCTCACATGAACAACACAGATTCATGGCTGGTAGAACACTGATATTGCCAACTCTCACCTTAGCAACATAGATTCATGGTTGGTAGAACAACAATACCACCTAATGTAACACGAACAACACGGATTCACTGCTAGTAGAACAATGATACCACCTACTCTCATGCAAACAACACACATTTGCAGCTGGTAGAACAATGACACCACCTACTCTCACACAAACAACACAGATTTGTGGCTGGTAGAACAATGACACCACCTAATCTGACACGAACAACACAGATTCATGGCTGGTTGCAAAATGATACCACCTACTCTTACTCGAACAACACAGATTCACAGCTGGTAGAAGAAGCACATCAACAGTCTTCTGGACACCCACAAATAACGGCCTTTAAACATGGGGAAATTAAACCTCAGTGTCTCTCTGCTCACTGAACTTACACAAGCATTCAAGCTTGCAGACCACATTCTACTACTCTCTCACCTGATCACAGTAGGAATCATCCACATTCTGCTGTCTGGTTCAGAGATTTACAATCCTTAAGGCACTTAAAAGTTAAAATTGACTCAGCCACCTCTGTAGAGGATGTAATGTCAGTTTTTGTACTGTTTGTTCTTTCCATCTTAATAAACAATTTTCCCATTGGTCATCAAATTCTGCTATTGATATGACATGGTCATTTCTAGATTCAGCACAAATGTCCAAGAAATACAAACTCAACTCCAAGATGACCTGCTAACATTCACCACCTGGCCCTCTAACAATAAACTCCTTCTAAAGGCTCACAGAATCAAATATATGACTTTTAGCACCCATTAAATACTAGCATAAATCCTGAAAGTCCTCAAAATAAAAGAGCAGAACAATGTTCCAGTCAAAGAACTACTGCTTCAAAATACTTATGTTTATGTTTGGGCCAGACATTACACTTTTAAATCCTCATTAAAAAAAAACAAAGGAGCAGAAATTAACTACCTCCTTTTCTCACCCTAAAAAAATTCAAATTCCTCTCTTATCCTGCAAGATCTGATATTGCAAAAGGTATACTTTTTTGCCCAATTATCAATGCCATCATGAAAAACTACAAAACTCTAGAAACACTGTCCAATGAAATATGCCAATTGCTAGAAAACTCCCTAGAATAGGAACATGACTACATCTCCATTGCAAAAACTAAATGGATGTCCACAGCATCCATTTTGTCTCCAAACAGGCTTTTATGCCTGATGAATGGAGGACAGTAACAGTCATCCCACTGCACAAGGGTGAGGCATCAATGGACCTGGGTAATTAGACACCTGCGAGTCGGTCCAGCCTCATCTGTAAGGCTATGGAGAGCATCATTATGGAGTCAATAAATAGGCACATAGGTAACCTATCCTGCCTTCTTAACCTGTTTAACTTCTTCAAGAAAGTTACTGAAAAAATGATGAGAGAAAATCAATACACACAGCATATCCAGACCTCACCAAGATGTTTGACACCATCTCACATTCAGGTACTGTTCCAGCTAAATGTTAATCCTTTTTAATTCATTGGATAGCAAATTGGCTCACAAAGAGAACCCAGGAAATTAGGATATGCAATGTTACTTCTTCCAAAAGGCCTGTCACTAGTGGTGTACTCAAGGGTTCAATCTTTGGGCTAGTCCTCTTTGGCATATACTTCTCAATGTTCAAAGCTAAAGTAAAGGGCTTGTGGCTGACTATGTTTGCAGATAACTGTAAATGTTATCCCATCATAAACTCTCCAGAGGACACCAAGATTTTCCCAGAGGGCCTTTCCCAAACAAATATCTGGGATCATAACCGTAGACTAAAAGTAAATGCCAAGATATGTCTAACAGTTTCCCTTAGAAAACCATGACTTCCCCTGTGTCTATCGCATTGACAACACACCCCTAAAAATTGATTTTGTAATTAGGGACCTGGGAACCTATGTGGATAACAAACTCTTTTAATCACCATTTATTAAACAACTTATTAGTATGAGTATGGAGTCTAGGCCAAAGGATGTACTCATTCTATTGTAGTCGGCGCTTATATGGCCAATCATTGAGTATAACATCCCTTTGGCATGTATTTCACAGTGGTATTTATATAATTGATTATTGAGCATAATGCCCCTTTGTTGTGTAATTCCCCAAGCACTTAACACAACCTCACCAATAAAATCAAAGACCCAAACTGTAAATCCTACACTGACCATCCTAAGCCTTGACCCACTTTTCAGTATCATACAGGTTACTAAGGGGCAGTGTACATAACCTCAACAGACCAAATCCTCACTGATCTACTGCACATCCACAAATCCAATGGTAGAATAAACACCCACTCAAGAGACTTTAATCTCATTTTATTTATTTATTTATCCTTTTGTTAACTGGGTTAGTCCCACTAAACTGGTAGCCACTTTTTAAGGGGAGACCTGAAGTGGTATTTATTCTACTAGGGGAAATTTGGCCTTGGCATTAGGGAACTTCTTTTATTCTTTTCAATAGGTTCTGTGGGCTCTTCTATATCCACTTGAGCTACCACCACCACCACAAGAAGATGGGACTTCAGTTTAATGACTCATCTGAAGGACAACACACTGAGGAGTGCAGTATCCTTCCTTGTGCTGCACTGTAGTGTCAGGAATTAACCTACCTAGAGTGGGAATAGAACCCGCAGCCTTCTGCACCAAAGGCGAGTGTGCCATGTGTTGCACTACTGACACTGACATATCTAGTCCTACAATATAAATAGAACATGTTGGAAGGATAGATGTATTTCACAGAGAGTATCACATTCTTTGGAATAATGTTTCTGTTCAGATAAGGCAAGTACTTCCCTTTCTCTAGTCAAACATAATCTAGATGAATGGATGGGAAACCACAAAGTCACTCTTGGTTTTGCACCCTTGTCCCTTATAGTCGGGGGATGGGAGTAACGTGCTCTGGGTTATTCGTACTTAAATTACAATGGCTAAGAATGTCAAGGAAATGCAGTATGAATAACCTACAATGAACCTTTATTAAAATAAAGAACTGACCAATTAAATCAGCTCAATATTTTATTTTATGTATTTATTTATTGATTATGTTTACTGGGAAAGTCTGACTGGGTACAAGTCCCATTTTCAGCAGAGGCCCAGGGAGAAAAGCTCCATTTTACATAATGATTTGAAGACAGTTATACAAGATTTGCATAATAAATGCACATACATACATACATAGACTATAATGATATGACAGTTAATCAAACACTTATAAATGGACATATATAGAATAGTAAATGTACATATATAAAATAGTAATGATATGGCAGTTAATGAAAACATAACAGTTAAACCAAGAATACAGTAAAATATTAAAAATAGACGCCAGAGTTACAAACAATTCCCTTCTCAAGACTGGATAACCAACACTACGTCTGAAGTAAATGCGAATCAGGAATCACAAACTCAATTATAGCAAATCACTAAGGACCAAACACCAGGAATGAACGTAGTTTCCTACTTTATTAAAAACTTAGCTCTTTCATCTCTCTGTAAATTGTGACTTCTTCAGAGTTTAAAATCAACAGCTTGTTACTTAATTGTATATATATATATATATATATATATATATATATATATATATATATATACACACACACACACAAAAACACACACACACACACACACGCACACACACATCATCTTCGTCCAATGGGATCACAGCTAAACACAGTCATTATGTTAAAGAAATACATACCCATTAAAATCAGAAACACTTCTTCTTCTTAAACTATTCAATTTTCATTCACCAAAACTACTCCTCTCCATATGCCCAAGTTTCAAAATATTCTTTCATATATACAGTCCCAGTCCCCTCTTAAAGAACCTCTTTTATTCAGTTACATAATAAATTGATACCTTATAGATTTTTGCTTAAGGAAACCATTGAGGGAAATGTGATCATTCAGACCATGAGGTCCTGTCGCATTTGTTCTCAATTGTTACTCTGTTTCTCTACATTCAAGCTTAATTTTTAATCGACCACCTCACTGAACATAATCAATCGTATCTGTAATACAAAATTGAAAGGTGTGTCCCTCCATTTTCTGAATATGTCTAGACAGGGCATTGGTCTTTTTCTTAATCTTAATATCCTTCAGATGTTCATAAATACGTTCCCTTAAATATCTCTCTGCAATGCCGATGTAAAATCTAGTACACTGCCTGTGTATAAGGCAATATAAACAACCATTTTATTGTAACAATTACATTTCTGGGGGGAAAATTATTTTCATACCCAGGAATTTTAAAATATTTCCCTTTCAAAATAAAGGCACACTGGGAACACCTCCCACATTTGTTCATCCCTATTAAATCACTATCGTTCCTAACAGTACCCCTTCCTGATTCAAAACATTTCTTTAAATTGCAATCTCTTCTAAAGGTAAAAAGGAGTCATTGTCCAACTTTGCTTAAATCAAGTCCATCTATCTCAAGTATCTTCCGGTTATTAAACAAAATGTTCTTAATTACATTTGTGTCCCTATTATACGTCATTGTAAAAGCCTTATAATATATACTGTTGTTTGTTTGCTTATCATTATTTAAGAAATTGCTCCTCCTCAAAAGGAGTTTACACAAACCACTATATTTTTTTTGGTGTACTTCCCTAAAACTTCCTCTCAGGAAATGCTCTGGATATCTCCTTTTCAATAACATACTTTTTAATTTTTCGGTCTCCAAAACATTGTTTTCCAAAGAGGAGACCATCTATGCTGTCTTCACTAATTGCCCCATCCATGCTATCCACACTAATTGCCCTTCACAAGAGCTCTTTTTTGATGCTTCAGGTGGCAACTCTTAAAATGAAGTAATGTGCTTGAATAGGTGGGTTGCCAATAAAGGTTGAAGGCAAAGTACATATTCTGATGATCAATACTAATTTCCACATCTAAATAAATGGTATCATGAGATTTTTGGTTAGTAAACTTTAAAAAATTGGTGATGCTAGTGATATAATGAAGAAAAAAAAAACAGTCCAACATAGAATCTATATCTGTCCAAAACAAAATAATGTCATCTAAAAAAATGTCCAATAAAAAATGATCTATTAGAAAATTGTGAGTTAAAGATATACTTTATTTTCCATTGGATTAATACAATATTAGCAAAAAAGAGGGTGCAAGCTGCTCCCATTGCCACTTCAGTTTTTTGTTTCAAAATGGAGCGTTCACACCAAAGCAAATTGTTTTCCAGTACCAATTCGATTAGGGTTCAAAGGACTTCAATAGTATGGTTGTCAACTGTATCTTTGCAGCTAAAAACTGAGCAAACCATTCTACTCCACAAGAATGGTGGATAACAGAGAATAAATCTTTTACTCAAAGAAATTTTTATTATTTTTTTTCCATGCCTTCAAACAGATTGAACCATAAATAGTGAAACATAAAATAATATAACATAATTAGTAAACTATTTACAAAAGAAACTATATACAATTGCCTAAGTATACAATTGATAACATCACATTTCCATATACAATATGCAATTTATATTAAGATGATGTGCTGACTAATCAGATCAATTTGATTTGTCCAATAATTTGTCAACTTTCTGCCAATAAGTGATGTATGATGTCTTATCAATTCTTTTCTTTATGGTTGCTACTTCCGTTTGAGACACGAAGACTGCGATTTTATTGAAATCTTGAAACGTTGGTGGTGCTCTGTTCTTCTAGTAAGTTGTTATGGCTTTACATGCAATGGCAAGCAATGTCCACAGTGAAATATATTTTACTTTTGGGACACATTGTGGTATGGGTACATTAAACAAAACTAATGACATGGTTAACTGAAAAGTATTCTTAAAAATTGTTTGAAAGAAATAATTAATTTCAAACCAATATTTATTCACTGAACGGCAATAAAAAAATGTGTTTCCAATCTGCTTTTGTATGTGTTTTACATCTCCAACAATCAATATGTTTCTTATATATTAGTTCTAATCTATTAAGGGTTAGAAAGGATCTATGTAGGAATTTCCATGCATATAGTTTCCACTGAACTGACTTGGTGGTAAGGCTTGGTGATAAAAAGATCATTTATTTTTCATTTTTATCAGAATCTTTTTGATTAACCTGATTATAAGAATTCCAGTAACTATTATTGGTATAGTTCTTTGTTTCGTTAAGTGTCTTATGAATTTCGGATATATATCATTGTCCTTTATAAGTATTATTTATTAAAAGTATCACAAGATCTATGAACCCAGGAATATTATTTTTAAAAGTTGGTGTCATCAATTCTAGATTATTTGTGATGTACTGTGTTATTTGTTGAATTTGTAGCCACAATTTATCATCCAACTCAGCTTTCCTTTTGATTTGATTTAGTGTGAGTAATGTATTGCCATTGAGTGTTTGCTATCAATAAATCAGTTCCTTTTCTTTTAGCTATTTAATTACATTTGAATCAAATGTAGTTATATATTCTTGTGTACAAGCTATTACATTTGAATCAAAGGTAGTTATACATTCTTGTGTACAAGCTATAGGATGTAATATACAAAACCATGTCTTTATATCTGGGTTCATGTTTATATATTTTCTAAACAGGATTATTGTTTCAATAACAATTATATACTTTGTTTTTATACTTTTATTAAATATTATGTTATTTCTTATCACATTATAAAAGACTTTTGTTGGATTTATATTATATTGTATTATATTGTTTATGGGCTGAGTTACTATTGATATTACATATAGAGTCATTAATTAATTTCCATTTGGCGGTATAATTTGAGTTCAACCATAGAGTAACTGTTTTATAGATGCCAATGAATAAATCTCTATATCTGGTAGATTAACTCCACCCTTCTCCCAACATTTTAAATGGTTGTTAAGCGTGACTCTAAGCTTATTGTTAAACCAAAGGAACTTCAGCATCATTTTATTGTATTGCTGTATAATTTTCTTAGTATGGGGGATGGAAAAGGATTGTATATAATATAACAATTTTGGGAAAATGATTGATTTAATTATATACAACCTATCTTCCATTGTATAAAACGTGTTATTCAATTTCTGCATTAATGATTTTATTTTACTTAGTATATGAATATAGTTAATAATTATTGCTTCTCTAGTGCTGCTAGTTAATAAGATTCCTATGTATTTAATTTTATTATCAGGCTCTAAGTACTTAACAAAGTCATTATTTAATTCCCTTTTATTTGAGTTAATTAATAAAATTTTAGTTTTGATTTCACTAAATGCAAGACCAGAAATAGTTTGAAAGAAGTTAATTGTTTGGAATAATTCAGTTAATGCTTTATCTATATGAGTTATTGTCAACAGGATGTCATCAGCAAATAATTGTCTTTTAATTTCTAAGTTATTCCTAATCACTATGCCTTTAATATTCATGTTCATTCTAATATAGTTAACAAAAGGCTCAATTGCTAATGCAAACAGTAAAGGTGAAAGTGGGCATCCTTGCTCAGTTCCCTTTCTAATAGTTATAGAAGTAGAGAGACATGACCCAATCTTAATATAGGCCAGAGAACTTTCATATAGTGTTTTAGCTAAGAATGTGAATTGTTGTGAAAAAATATATTCTTCTAGTACCACCAGCAAATAATTCCAATTTATTGAATTAAAGGTGCTATTGCTGTCTAGACTTACCAGACATGTCTCTCTTACTTAAGTCAATATAATCTGTCAAGGCAAGAATTTTTTTAATAGTATTGTAGGTTTTTCTATCTTTTATGAAACCTGCCTGGTCGTGATCAATTAATGATGGTAATATATGTTTAATTCTCTCTGTATGTATTGCCATAAACATTTTGTAATCAACATTTAACAATGAAATGGGCCTATAGGAAGAACATTCTGAGGCATTTTTTTCAGATTTCAGAACAGGTGAAATTAAATTATATTTCCAAGAAGGTGGAACTAATATTCCTTGTTTAACCTGGTTAAAAACCTTCAGCAATAACTGTTTAGCTTCTTTGGGCAATAACTTATGCATTTCTTGTGTTATGTTCTCATTTCCTGGTGCTTTATTAGGTTTCAGTTTTTTAATTTGATTCTGCAACTCAGACATTGTTGTTTGCTTGCCAATGTGTCTACTGTGTTATTCCTGTACCTTAAGGTTTATATTAGTCTGAAGGAAGTTTCTAATTGTTTCTTTCAATTTCATCTCTATATTGCTAGTATTACTTTTTTGATAGTGTGAGTGAAATGTTTCTAGTATGCTGTTTAAGTCTGAGACTTTCTTATTAATGTTGGGATTATATATTTCTTTTATTTGATTCATTTTAATAACTTTCTTAGTTCTATTTGCTATTTTCCTTTGATTATTGGGGTTCATTAAATAAGAAATAAGCTTGATTTTTTTTCTAATTCTGTCATTATTTTATACTGTCATATTTCAGTATATTCTTTATTTTTCATTGCTAAACCATTACTTAATTGACTATGTCCTTTTTGTATATTAAGTTTAATAATAACTATTTCATTTTGAAGTTCAGTTAATTGCTTGTCCCATTGCTTCCGTTTATTTTTGTACCAAGTCAATGTTCTTCTATATATGTATGCTTTCAATGTATCCCATACATAGATTTCCAAAGTATCTTCATTTATATTTAACTCAAGAAATTGTCGTAATTCTTTTATATAAAATTCTTTAAACTTTTTTAGCTTCGTTATATAGTATGTTATTCTAGTGACTGTCACCTTTTGTTTGTTATGAACTTCTATTTCAAAACTAACTGCATTGTGGTCTGTTAATGAACAAGGGATTACTTTAACATTGCTAAGAAAGGTGGTTATTTCCTTTGATATATATATATATATATATATATATATATATATATATACTCTATCTATTCTTCAGTGTGTGTTATACCTATGTGAAAAAAACATATAATGCAGAGAATCTTTGTCTGCATATTCATTAACATTTTTAAGATTATATAGTTGAACAAATTCTACTAGTGTTTTTGATGTTGCAGTTTTCCTTCTGGTATTTATATTGTGGGTGTCTTTATCATCTAGTGTACAATTGAAATCCCCAGCTATTGTCAAGTTCCCTTTGGAGTGCTGCATTACATCTTCTAACTGTTATTTAAATATACTTGCACTCAAGCCAGGTATCCAATAAATATTAATAAAAGTATACAGATTACCATTTATTGAGACAGTTGACATACAAAGCATCCCAGATTTATTTTGATATGAGCTTATTATTTTTGGCATAATGAGAGATTTTTTTCCATAAAATCATTACCTCTCTTGTTTTTTTCTTATGTGATGAACTTGTTAATACTGTATAACCATTGAAACTGAGTAAATCAAATTCTTCAGTTAATAAATGTGTCTCTTGCAGAAATATCAGTTGTGGGTTTATAGTTTTAATATATTTAAATAAACTTAGTCTCTTACATTTATTATTCAACCCATTAACATTAATTTAGATCATGTTCATATGTAAATACTGCTATATGCAGATTTAATTGAAATTGTATTCCATTAGGCAGAATAATGTATAAACGTTCTTGTTTGTATACAGCTGTCAGTAAAAAACTGTTTTAGTTTCCTTTTAGTTTGATTAATATACTTAGGCAAGCAAAAAAAAAATAATAGAAATATTGTAGTATCAAAACCTGAACCATAAAACCATAAACCCCATCCTATCCATGGGGTTATTATAACCCCTACATTTAAGATGACAAACCATCAAAGTGTTGGTCTTCCTATTGCAGACACTATACTCCTAGCCTTAAGAATCATTACTTGTTAGTCAGAAAGTATGTTATTATTCTGTAGGATCATTATAATAGTAAACGTATAGTTATTAACCAGTCTGCTATATTCTAAATTCAGTCTACTAAGGTTGACAAGAATTAACAATCCTAATAACATACCAAGAAATCAGGTTGATACGAATTATCTTTAACCAGAGAAACCATCCTACAGTTATGCTTAAATATAGGTGACACTGTTGTACGTATGAATTTTATAATGCATGTTTACTGTAAGCAAATCTTTCAACATTCCATCTTATGTTAAAACCTTCTCTGTTTTCTTTTCTAAGTGTAAAAGCAACACAAAAATAATATGAAAACCCAGATGTTAGCAATTTAATTCATATTTGGATATTGTTTCTCTGGTTTACTTAGGGTAGATTATTAAAAAGTTATTATACAACTTGTAGCAGTGTCATCATCATCATCATCATCATCATCATCATCATCATCATCTTCTTTCAGCTGTTCCCATTAGGGGTCGCGACAGCGGATCAACTGTTTCCATTTCTTCCTGTCCTCTGCATCCTGCTCTGTCACACCAACCACCTGCATGTCATCTCTCACCACATCCATAAACCTTATCTTAGGCCTTCCTCTTTTCCTGTTACCTGGCAGCTTCATCCTTAGCATTTTTTTCCCAATATACTCAGCATCCCTCCTCAGCACATGTCCAAACCAATGTAATCTTGCTTCTCTGGCTTTGTCTCCAAACCTTCCAACCTGGGCTGAGCCTCTAATATACTTATTCCTAATCCTGTCCACCGTCGCACATCCAGTGCAAATCTTAACATCTTTAACTCTGCCACGTCAAGCTCTGACTCCTGCCTTTTTGTAAGTGCCACTGTCTCCACCCATATAACATAGCTGGTCTTAACTACCCTCTCGTAGACCTTCCCTTTCACTCTTACAGGTACTCGTCTGTCACAAATCACTCCTGACACTCTTCTCCACCCACTCCATCCTGCCCGTACTCTCTTCTTCACCTCTCTTCCACACTCACCATTACTCTGAACTATTGATCCCAAGTATTTAAACTCATCCACCTTCCCCACCTCTACTCCTTGCATCCTCACCATTTCTCTATCCTCCCTCTCATTCACACACATATATTCTGTCTTAGTCCTGCTGATCTTCATTCCTTTTCTCTCTAGAGCATATCCCCAGCTCTCCAGGGTCTCCTCCACCTGTTCCCTACTCTCACTACAGATCACAATGTCATCTGCAAACATTATAGTTCACGGGCACTCCTGTCTGATCTTGTCTGTCAACCTGTCCATCACCATTGCAAATAAGAAAGGGCTCAGAGCTGATCCTTGATGTAATCCCACCTCCAACTTAAACGCATCCGTCACTCCCACAGCAGACCTCACCGCTGTCACACTACCCTCGTACATATCCTGTACCACTCTTATATGCTTCTCTGACACTCCCAACTTCCTCATACAATACCACAAGTCCTCTCTAGGCATCCTGTCATATGCTTTCTCTAAGTCTACAAAAACACAATACAACTCCTTCTGACTTTCTCTGTACTTCTCCATCAACACTCTCAGAGCAAACATCACATATGTAGTGCTTTTTCCTGGCATGAAACCATACTGCTGAACACTAATCATCACGTCCCTTCTTAACCTAGCTTCCACTACTCTTTCCCATAACTTCATGCTGTGACTGATCAATTTAATCCCTCTGTAGTTACTATAGCTCTAGCTCTGCACATCACCCTTATTCTTAAAAATCGGTACCAAAACACTTTTTCTCCATTCCTCAGGCATCCTCTCACTTTCCAAGATTTCATTAAACAATTTAGTTAGAAATCCCACTGCCATTTCACCTAAACACCTCCATGCTTCCACAGGTATGTCATGTGGACCAACAGCCTTTCCATTCTTCATCCTCTTCATAGCTATCCTTACTTCCTCCTTGTTAATCCATTGTACTTCATGATTCACTATCCCTACATCATCCACCCTTCTCTCCCTCTCATTCTCTTCATTCATCAACCCCTCAAAGTACTCTTTCCATCTGCTCAACACACTCTCCTCGCTTGTGAGTATGTTTCCCTCATTATCCTTTATCACCTTTACCTGCTGCACATCTTTCATATGCATGTAATTACATACATTTTAAAAGTCCTAAAACGGTGAAGTGTAACTTATGTAAGCTTAAAACAACCCTATAAATAGAAATATTTGGTTTATATACAATATTAGGTACTTACGTATTATCACAACCAGATTTTTGTGGTTGCGAAGTTCACATACCTCTGTAGAAAGGAGGCCATGAAACACTGCAAGGTGGTATTCACAGTGTTTACTGCTGTGGATTAAGTTTGCATTACCTTCGGGAAAAGAAAGATTTCTGAAAACTCTTTCCAGTTTTTGCGTGCATTACACGCTCACGCTTGAATTGTCATGCCTGCTACCATTCTGACGAATGGATTCTTTGCACTGAGTGGAAGGCATCCTTCAGAGAAGGCAAACAGAGAGACTGGAAGGATGGTTTTGGTTAACGTTTTATTTTTAACAAAGTGTAAACATATGAGCAGGTCCAACTGAAAAAGCATGCTACATGCCACAAATGACATGAAAAATCGCATCATCAGGCAGTAAGATGTTTTCCGAAGTGTTAGTAATAGGTGTATTCAGGAACTGACTTTGACTGTATCTTTCATTTTGTGTAAGGTGTGGGCATTGCTTCCCAAATGGGGACAATTTCTTAGCACCTTAAGTGAAAATATTGAGATATAAAGTAGGAAAGGCAGGAATCCTTGGCCTTGACAAATTTATATTGTAGAAGGTTACAGGGTGTTTTTCGTGAGTTTTTTTCCCTTTCCTGACATTGCAGGGAGAAATGCAGCTATTGTAAAATGTTTCAGCAATGTGGAGTTACAGGAGCAATGAGGCGCGTCATCCACAAGTACAAAGTTTCACCCATACTCCTCTTCCGGGCTCATACCCACTGTGACAGACTAATGCTTAATTCTCAACAGACCCCTTTTTAGGTTAAGTAACCTGTTTCCGCACGCACATATAGAATCTGGTTGTGATAATACATAAGTACCCAATATTATTTAACACACTAACAATCCACACTGAATTATAAAGTCAGATGGCAATGCTGCAGTCAGCATTACTGAAGTGACATAAATAACAGTAAGGTATTGAGCAAGTCTCCTTTTCTGAGTTAACAGACTGAGAAACATTTACTTAAGTACCTCAATCTGTATTACAATAAAACTGTTTCAAAAGTTTCACTTTTATGTGATCTTATTTTAATGTTCAAAGTTATCTGTTACAGATATTTGTAGCCTTAGCTGTGTTGCCTTTATCTAATACCATGACTGCTCTTTGATGTCTATCGTAACTAGAACTTTATGGATTTGGTCATGAGTTTACAAGAGGATCGATGGGAGGTAAGATTGTTATAAGGGAGTAAAAGTTGTAAAAGTAACACCCCTATACTTTCACAACTTTTACTCCCTTATAACAATCTTACCTCCCTTCGATCCTCTTGTAAACTCATGACCAAATCCATAAAGGCCCACAACTTAGCTGGCGACTCTTTATTCACTAATACTGTAGGCAGAGTATGGAATTTGCTACCTAGGGATATAACTCTGATCACATCCTTACCTCTTTTCAAACAAAAAATCAAACTGTACTTCCAAAATCACTGGCTTTGTTCATGTAGTACACCAGACTAACTTCCCTCATTACCCCTCTCTCTACCTTTAACCCTACTCTGTGCTTAATAGTTAGCAAATACCTTGTTTTTTCTTTTGCCCTTTGCAGTCCTTCTATGCTCTGACCTACTTCTCTCATCTCTCCCATCTCCTCTCGTTTGTCTTCTTTCCTTTTCTTTTCCCAATTCTTGACTACTGTCTCTTCCCTCTTTTCTTATCTTACATTACTCCTTCTACTTCTCTACTCACTTGTACTTTAACTTTTTTTCTATATTGTAGAAGCTTTTTGGCATAGCCTTTATCCATTAATTAAGATGCTTTGAAACTGATCTAGCACTATTCATGACTACTGTAGTTTATGTGCCTTAACTTTTGTTGACTTTATTACTAATTTTATATTCTTATTTTTATTTTATTTCTTTATTAACAACATGTCTCATTGTTATGTTTTGTGTGGAGCTTTTCTCCCCGGGCCTCTACTGAAAATGGAAATATATCCAGCTAGACTAGCCCGGTCAACAAATGTAAAATAAAATAAAATAAATAAATAAATAAAATAGAATCAAGTGTGAGTTGTACATGTGTTTCTGTATTTTAGTCAAAAAATCCCAGGAATCTTTTAAAATTTATTTGTTTTAATTGGTTTGATTTTTGGTGGTACTTCCTTCTGGAACAGTAAAATATTAGCCAATATCAAGCTTATGACAGTCTATTTACGATCAAATAGAATCAGCTGTGAGTAGGAGACAGTGAAGTAATTATAGGTTGAAGATGGTTAGAAATTATGAAGGAGTATTGAGGAGGTCCAAATACTAAGGAAAGGTGACACAGTGGAGCAGCATATAGTGTTATAGCTTCACAGCAAGAGTTTCCCCGGTTTATCCTACATAAAAGGATGGACAACCCTTGCACCTGGCCAAATAAACAATGTTTTCACTATTACAGTCTGCTAGTACATGAATGATGAGTATTCCCTTTTAGGTAAGGGTCTTTCATTCATACCCTCACAACCCCTAGAGATAACAGAAACTATACTGGACTTAAAATGTTTAATAGAAATGTTTTATTAAGGATGTTATTTAAAGATGGTGGGGATAAAGTGCAGAAAAAAAGTTTTAAAAATCCTAGTGTGTTTATGCCACCAAGTCATCCATTAGTTGAAATGTTTATAAAGCTGTGTGAAAATTATGTTTTTGATAAACTGGAACTAGAAAGTAGTCATAATATGAAGCACAATATTAGTAAACAAGAATCAGAGGCATTGAGAATGTTAAAACAAGATGAATCAATAACTATAAAGTCAGCAGAAAAGGGAGGGCCAGTGGTAGTAATGGACAGCAGCTGCTATAATTCAACCATGCAGAATATCTTAGATGAAGAGAATGCATATACGTTGATAGATGGGAAGGAACTGCACCAGTTAATAACAAATGTGGAAACAATGTTATATGATAGCCATTTAGAAGGTGTTATAGATAAACAAATGTATGATTATTTTCAGATGCCTAACCCCCGTATACCAGTTATTAGAGGAATACCTAAGATCCACAAAGATCCTGTTAGGCCTCCTTTAAGGCCTATAGTATCAGGGAGAAATTGGATTACTGAACCATTGTCTATTTATCTAAAAAAATGCTTAGACCCGTAGTGGATAAAATTGAGAACATTTTAAAGGATTCTAAGCAGTTTCTGCAGGACTTGTGTGAGTTTCTAGAAGAGATAGATTTAACAGAAATTCCATTACTTATGGTAGCAATGGATGTTCGCTCACTATTTACCTCCATTCCTAATGAAGAAGGTCTGGAGATGTTAAGGGAATATATTATTCAGGATGGCACTTGTACCCATGTTCAAATAGATTTGATATGTATGTTGATGGACATAATATCATGTAGTAATGTTATGTTGTTTAATCACCAAATATACTTGCGGAGGGAGGGGGTGGCCATGGGCACGTCTAGTGCCAACAGTTACACAAATTTAATAATGGCCTTATGGGAGAGTGAACAATCTGTTAAAATAATTGAGTGGAAATCGGCAATATTTTACAGGAGGTTTGTAGACAACCTCTTTCTGTTATGGAAGGGGGAAGAGGCAGAGATGGAAAGGTTTTTTCCAAGCAGTGAACACCAGTACATCATTTTTAAAATATGACATGCAATATTCAAATTCTAGAATTGATTTTCTTGATGTGAACATTTTGAGAGATGATGTAGGGAAATTACAGACAAGTATATATAGGAAGGAATGTCATAGAAATACTCTTTTTCATAGAAAAAGTATGCACCCAGGGTATATCTTTGAAAATATAGTGAAAGGACAGGCCCTTAGGACCTCAAGGTTAACAACGGATGATGATAGATTTAGAGAAGAGCTACTAACCCTAGATAATAAATTGAGGGAAAGGGGCTATGCTTGCAACAAGGTAACTGATACTTTTAAGGATATGAAGGTGCAACGGTTAGACAGGGTAAGCCGTACTTTTCAACTAATAGAAATAGGAATGATGTTAAGAGTAAGATGCCCCTAACCAATAAAATGCGGGTACCTATACATTACTGCAGTAATGTGGGGGTGATAACAGAAACAGTGAGGAAGTTCTGGCCCATCCTTACTCAGGAAGAAGAAAGAAGAAATATAGTAGGTGACAAACCTAGTTTCCAGTTTAAGAATAATCTTTGAAGCAGATGCTTTTTTCTTCATCTGGGGGCAAGTCACCAGCACAAAGGAGGGATAGGAGTGAGGGCACGTACCCATGCAAGAATTGTAATCAATGCCAGTATATATTGGAAAGCAATGTTTTTATACATCCAGATTCAGGACAAAGATAGGTGTTTCATGTACTAGCAGACTGTAATAGTGAAAACATTGTTTATTTGGCCAGGTGCAAGGGATGCCTATCCTTTTATGCAGGTAAGAAGAATAGAAAATTAAGGTATCACATACACGAGCATGTACAACACATAAGGAAGGGCACTGAAATGAATGCAGTGGCAAAACATGTCTTAGCTACAGATCAAACCCATGCTTTTGAGTTTACAGTGATAGAACAAGTTCATGAAAATGAAAGCGGTGGGGATATTAGAAACGCCACTGAGACCTCGGAGACACATTGCATAATCCGATTAAGGGCTGACCAGGGAAAAGGGTTGAATGACAGAATTCCAATACAACCCATTTTAAATAATAGAAGTTTGTTCAAATAAATAGCATGGATTTTTATAGTTATGTTTTTATAAATGTTTTTTATGTAACAATGAATGTTTCCAGTTATGCTGAATGTTACAATATTATAATAGTATTTAAGGGAATGTTTTATTTTTAGGAATAATTTTAAGGGGCAGATGAGACTATGGAACATGTGTGTGTGTGTGTGTGTGTGTGTATATATATATATATATATATATATATATATATATATATATATATATATATATATATATATATATATATATGGTTCCCTATCAGAAGCCTGAAACACTATAAGCTTGAAAATCAAAATCCTGAAACCAAAAGCCTGAAAATTCAAAATCCAAAACCCAAAATGCTGAAACTCAAAATCCTGAAAACACAAATAATGCTAATATGTCACTATAAAGACACTAATATCTACCAACTGACCCTGACCCTAACCCTAACCCTAAGGTCCGTCAATATCGCACACTCACCTGACCAGCCTAACCCTAACTCACTTAAACCGCCTAACCCCAATATTTGTCACTATTGCATACATGCCTAACCTGCCCTAACCCTAACTCACTTAAACCGCCTAACCCTAACATAAAACCAACGACACTTACCTGAACCCAACGCATGACCTAACACCACAGGGCTAACAATAGCAAAGCCACAATGACGTCAGTATGTCCATTTTGTGTTTTCAGGATTTTGAGTTTCAGGATTTTGGGTTTTCGGGATTTTGAATTTTCAGGCTTTTGGTTTCAGGATTTTGATTTTCAAGCTTATAGTGTTTCAGGCTTCTGATAGGGAACTATATATATATATATATATATATATATATATATATATATATATATATATAGTGTTGCTTGAGCAAATATAATTTAAAGCACTGGACAGGCAAGGGTTAAATACTTGGAAGCTGGATTTAATTGAGTAAGCTTGCTTATACGTTCATGACTGTATGAAACGGTTTAAAAGAAGGTGTGTTGGAGTAAAGAATTTTTTATGAAGGTCTGAAGAAGTGGTGTTTGAGACCACGAAAGCGCTAACCATATTCACTGTTTTTACCAGTTATTTTACTATTAAACCTGCTTTTGGATATTTCAGCAGTGGTCTGACATTTTGTTGCTGTTGGCTGTTACGCTGAATGGTGCTGTGTGTATACTTATAATAGAATGCTTACATAATACATTATTGCATCTCTTTTGAGTGTACTATACAGATGTTTATATATTCTACGTCTTAAATTATTTCAGTCATACCAACATAAAAACCTTGGCAAGACTCACACATAGATAAATAAACCACCGCTGGTGTATTACAATTGTATTTTCCCCTAAAATAAATCTTTGCTGAATAATTTATAGCTTTAACTTTTTCCACCATATCAATGTAGGGCACATAGCTCTAAAGTGCCCAGATTTTCACATAATGCCCAGATTTTAATAGTTTTTGTCTGATCCTGTTAAAATTCAAAGTTTTCTTACAAATCACCTAGGACTGAATTCGCTAAATAATGACATACATTTGAGATTCAGACTTTATATCGATCATAAAATACATTTTAACAGAACCCCTGTTGTTCTAGCAACTTTCTAAGCTTATAAGAGCAATACTTAAAATCTGTCCCTAATTATGGGTCTTTGTCCACCCTTTATTTAGACTTTGTCCACATTAGGAGCTGATCTAGGACTGATGTGCTCTCTCTGAATCCAATTGAAATTCAAGACATCCTTTGAAATCTATAGAAAATAAGGTGTTTTATTCACTGCACTGCACTTTTAAACTGTGTATTAATGAACTGTAACCTACTTTTAATTGTCTTTAGCCATTTTAACTGTTTTATATTTCACTGTTTCAACTGTTTTCTCTTTGAGACTGTTTTCCTGCACTTTGTATTTTCTAGTACTTGTGTATTTTGTAGCATAGGCTAGATTCAAATTTGCTGAATCTAGACTGGTTGGCATTATCTGAGCACTAAAACCAGCCATCTTGCATTAGGAGGGCCCCATGTATCATTGTGGCAGAAGAGTGTAGCAGAGGACCCATCTGAGTTGGAGACTGTTGGAATAAGGTTCAGTATTGAGCATTTCCATTGGCCAACTTGTTTGAAAATTGCTTAACTTGTTTTAAAAAAGGGTTCTCACAGTTGCTACATAAGCCCCACGTTTGCACAGGTTTGTGTCTGTTTTAACCCAGCTCCACAGAGTTTGGTGACCAGCCACTGCTCTACTACCTCCATCTGAGCAATCCGAGGCATCTGTTTGTGTGTAGCGCACCTTCGCACAGCACTGCGCAGTAGAGGTAACCACTGGCAGATATAGATGCAAAAGCTAAAGTAGATTTATTTTCCCTTAGAAGCTGCCCATGTTCCAACTGAGGAGTCCCTTAAATTGAACTTAGCTGCTCAGAGAGCACCCCAACAGGGCTTTCTACAGCATTTGCCAGTTTAACTGAAATCTCCGAATCCCTAACAGTCTCATACCCCTTGAGAGCCCCATTAGTATAGACCCAGCATTAAGTCCTCATTTGAATCACATCCTTCCTCATTAAAGTAAGCAGATTTACACTTATGGTGTTACGGTCAGTTTTCAGGTGCCAGGATCAACCAGATCACACATGCACTCCAGTCTCTCCACAAGTGCCGTTATGACTCTGTCATAGTTCATGTTGCTGTGAATGACTTGAGATGTATCTCTCAGGACTATATAATGAGAGACATGACTGAGCTCTCTGAATATGTGTCTGAGGCAGGGATGCCCCTAGCCCTGAGCAGCATACTACTTTCACCTAAGATGATACCACAATATAAACACAAAATTATTGACTTCAACAAGTGGCTTAGTTTCTGGTGTCATTCTAAGGGGATCCAGTACCTGTCAGCCTGAGATGACATGGTAGATAGACCATACTGCTTTGCCAGAGATAGTATTCATCTGTCACCTCTAGGATTTCAATTACTGGCTAAGGCTCTTGCCTCCCCCATAGTGCCTTTTTTAGACAATGTCACAACAACAAAATTCCCAACGTAAAAATATCTTCAAAAAGCAACCTCAAGGTTATGCTGCTAAATGCTAGGATTCTAAACCTAAAACTGTACTCACTGGAAGAAGCCCTCATCTTAGAAGATGCTGACATCTGTGCTGTCACAGAGGCTTGGTTTAAGGCCACAAAAAGCACCCCAACCATATTGGGTTATAATGCCTTCCACATATTCTGACCACAAATTGAAAGTGGGAGAATTAAAGGAGGTGGAGTATCAATATACATCAAAGATAAATACACCTCTAGATTGGTTAAACAAAACAATTCCCTTGAACTAATTCAGGTCCATTTAACTGTAGGAAAGACCCCTCTCCAAGTTATTGCCAGTTACAGGACCCCCACCATGAACCAGGATACACATACTGCATACTTGGATCTAATTCAACCACTCAAGACATAAGCAAACACCCCGGTTTTAGGTGACTTTAACTACCCACCCATAGACTGGGTACATTGTACTTGCACTAACACAATTGCCCAAAGGTTCTTGGACTTCATCAACTCCAGTGCTCTGGACCAGTTGTTTGACACCCCCACAAGGAGCCCAAACATTATGGATTTAGTGTTCACTAACATGGGTGATCATTGCACCACCCCATGTGTGCGGCCCTCCCTAGTGAGGTCTGATCAAAAATCAGTCTCATTAGAAATAATTGTAAGATCTGACCACCGCCCCCCCCCCCCCCCCCCATTAGCAGCAACTAGATTAAAAAACTTCTTCAAAGCCAATTACAACCTAATACATAACGGCATTAACAGCTTCATAGCCCCTGCTCTCATTGATGGCATGGACACCTATATTGGGATTTACATCAGTGCCTTGCATCTATACAAATGTATTGACTCAGCTGTACCTGACAGGAGCAAAACAAGATCCTCAAGAAAGAGCAAGCCTGCCTGGTGGACATCCACCACTAACAGGTTATACAATAAGAGAAATAATTTGCTGTCCAAGAGCAGGAAGGAATGATCTCTGAATTGGACAGATTCCCTCCTCAGTTTAAACAAGCAAATAAGACACCTCATAAGGCATTCTAAAGTTGACTATGAATCCAAATTAGCCCCCTTCACTAAGGATAACCATAATCTCTATTTAGCTATATCAGAAACCTTAAAGGAAAAACCCACATCTCCACAGAACTGGTTGTTAATGGCAGCACATATACAGAACCGACAGAAATAGCCAACCTGCCAGCTGACAGGTTCAGCAAAAACTTCTCCCCCCTGTCCCTGCCACATATCCCTCAAAGCATCCCTACCACCTGCCCTCCAATTAGTATCATTCCAGGTTGTTTTCTAAATGGAATAAAACAGGAACTAGCTGCACTGCTGGTTACTCTTTTTAAGCACAGTTTAATCACTGGTTTTGTACCTGCTGAAAGGAAAACAGCAAATGTCATCCCATTACATAAAGGAGGTGCCTCCACAGACTCTGGGAACTATAAACCCATTAGCCTGACCGGTCTAATCTGCAATGCTCTGGAAAGAATAATCATGGACCTTATCCACAAAGATATAGAAGACCTCCAAATGCCTTACCCAACCCAGTTTGGCTTTGTTAAAGGCAGATCCTGCCTCTTGAACTTGGTGGACTTCTTTGAGACAGTCACCAAAGCCCTGGATGAAGGCAAATCCATGCATACAGCCTACCTGGACCTGGCCAAGGCCTTTGACACTATTCCCCACTCAGACATCATTGATAAACTTACCAATCTGCAGATCAACACATATATTGTTAGGCATACCTCTCGCCTGTACAGATTTTCACAGAATGTCCAGCTTTTTTCCTCATATTGTTGTCCTGTTTCTCATAAAGTTGTGGTTTTCTTGCAAATCACTGACAAATTATTGAGGGCTGAAGTTAGAAAATAATGGCAGACATCTGAGTTTCAGATTTTATACCCTTCATAAAAGTCATGCTAATGCAAAAACCTGTTATTTTATTAACTTTCTATTTTGTATGAGCAATATTTAAAAAGTGTCCCTATTTTTGTGCCTTTGTCCCCCCATTATGTATGGCTTTGTCCAGATTTCCTGCTATAAGAGGTTGAGAGGTATGTTGTCAAGTGGGTTGCAAACTGCCTCACTGGTAGAACACACACAGTCAAAATAGGTCACTCTACCTCCAACAGCCGACCCATAACCAGTGGTGTTCCTCATGGAGCGGTGCTGGGGTCCCTATTGTTTGGAGTCTCCTTGGATGTACAGGCTAAAACAAAAGGCCTATGGCTGACAAAGTTTGCTGATGACTGCAAACTGGGTGCAGTCATCACATTTCCATTAATAACGGCCACACAGGTAAAAAATGCACTCTCCAAAGCTAAGAATACAGCATCCATGGGACCAGATGACATCCCGGGCTGTGTACTACATGAACTACAAAATGAACTGGCACCTCTCCTAAGTGTCATGTTTAGTTATAGCCTCACCTCAGGCTTTGTGCCCACTGAGGGGAGCACAGCTACAGTTATCCCACTCCACAAGGGGGATCTACCTTGGATCCTGAGAACTACCACCCCATCAGTTTAGACGAGCCTGATCTGCAAGGTCATGGAACGTATTTGTGAAGATTGGGGGAAGATGGACGAAGGCTGCCAGCCTAGTCAAATAGAATTTGATACATAATTCTGGCATTTGTAAATATAAATGTAAAATATAGCCTTGTTTCCTAAATGAAAGAAAACACTGTAAAATGTGAACTTCAAGATTGTAGCAACATTGCCATTTGCTGTAAGGAAAACTAAGCCAAGCATTTCAAACGTTATTTGAAGTCAAAATTATGTATTGAATATATTTTGATCTAAATAGTGGTGCTGAAGAGGCTAACTGAACACATTATTTCTATTGTTTTAACTTAAGGAATAATTACTAGAGTGTACATGTAAAATGTCTTTTATTGTTGTGGTTTCCGGAGCAGGTGTTAGATTGTTAGATAATATGGCCTGTTGGCCTGGAAACTCCAGACTAAGTGTCAAAATGATGTAATGTGTATACTGGGAAAACCTAAGTGTCAAAATAATGTAATCTGGGAGGGCTCAGCAGAAATGTGTTAGTGATTTTAAAGACTATTGTTCAGAAAGAGACTGTGAGCATTTTGATCTTGATATCCAACTTATCAGCACGCTGCATGTTGTCTTATATAAGTAGTATCTTATAAGTATGTTTTCTTGTAGTAATAGCTAGGAACTTAGAAGAAAGTTAGACTGTTTTTTTCTGTTATATCAGAACTTTCCTACTGTATTGTTTTAAGTTTCTGTGTGATCTCTGAACTCTTGAGTGGCGCTGTGGTGTAGTAGTATTGTCTTGTGTTTTAATTATTTATTATTAAATATTTTAAAACCTTTACCTGTGGCTGGTTTGTGTAGGGATACGTAAGCTCTAGAGTACATTGCATATTTATCCCAAAAATGAAAGGAAACGAACCACTCCAACACAAGGTTAATAAAGTTAGCGCTTTCGTTTACTAATTCAGCAAACGTCATCAGACAAACTGACAATCACATAAGTTAACATTTAAATAGACAATCAACTCTATGACATCATATATTATTTACATAAATATAAGTCAACATTTAAAGGGCCCATAGAAAAAAGTCACAAATGTTAGTATATAAATGCTAAAAATACAAGGATTAAATATACAAAGCCAACATACTCCTAAAGTATGTATATATATTATTCATAAAAATACAAACATAAATGTTTAAGAATAAAATAAAAAGAAAAATTCATCTCAGCAAAGCCCTCAATTCTAAAATACTCTTAAAGGAAATAGCTTCGTTTAAGCCTGGTTCACTAACAGCATTCACTTTTACTTGCCAAATCAGTTCTTTTTCATCCAATTTTAGGTCACTAGGACCCCCTCTTACATTTTCATTAACTTTTTCCAAAACTAAAAAATTAAATTCATGTGAGGGATAAGATTTAATATGCCTAGCCAATGCATTTTTCAAATCTAATCTGCTTATAGCGGTTTGTTTCCTTTCATTTTTGGAATTAGTTCACTGTTTTTTTAGTTTTGTCTTCGACATTGCATATTTATAGAGTTTATTGTACAAGGCACAATAATAAGCCTTAGACTGATTAGTTACATTACCAATTGGATAATAATATTGCACAGTAATAATTGGACACCCTTTTAAGGGCCTTTGGGTAGCTGATAAGT
Source organism: Protopterus annectens (assembly GCF_019279795.1). NCBI lineage: Eukaryota > Metazoa > Chordata > Ceratodontiformes > Protopteridae > Protopterus > Protopterus annectens. The sequence goes on from NC_056737.1 coordinate 1,198,316,584, forward strand.
ATTAGCTGGTGGTGGCAGTAATTACTACCGTATAGTCTGGGTAAAGGGGCACAGCTGGAGAATCTGTGTCAGCCTTTCCCAGGAGTGTCTGTGAAGTTGTATAAATACTTATCTCAAAGTGTGTGTGGTGTGTCAGCTACTTGGGCAGGGTCATGAAGCACTGGTGGGAGAGAGAAGGTACTGGAGGTTAGTTTGCCAGCCAGGCTGAGATCTGGACCCTATAGCTGTGCCAGTGGAGAGTCTTATTGGGGACCTGGGGAGCAAGGGAGCAACCAGCCCCAGACTGACTGTGATCTCTGTGTGCACTTAAGGGAAATTGTACTTTACTGTGTGTATTTGTTATCCTTTCCTCTTATATGAGACACTCTTCCTAGTGATTAGTGATAAGGATTGAGGCTCCTTGATTGCTGGGCCAGGGCATGGCTGTCACATAGTGGTGGCAGTGGTGGGATCAGATATCTTCACTTGTAGTTTGCAGTGGTGTGGGTAGAGTGAATCCTGTAGCTTATGTACAGTGATCTCTGAATGTGTTTTGCACTCTAAATCAGCCAGGCAGGGAATACTCAGAGTTCAGATCACAATTGTTTTATTTCTTTTGTTAGCTTAGTTAGTCAGGGTGAGCAGGCAGCATGTCAGCACAGGAGTATGGAAAGCTGACAAGGAGCCAGCTGGTGGAGATGTGCCAGGCTAGGGGACTGGTGCATGGAAACCTGACTAAGGCAAAACTGATTGCAGCCTTGGTTACAGCTGCATCAGAAAACAGCATCCAGGAGAACAATCAGACTGTCAGTGGAGATACAATATCCTAGGAGAATGGACAGCTCAACCTTTCTGCAGTAGTCTTAAAAATCCAGCTGAAGCTAAAGAGACTTGAGTTGGAGGCCAGGAGTTTGAAGATAGAAGCCAAAGAAAAGGAGCATCAGAAGAAGCATGAGAGGGAAATGCTGACTCTTCGCCAGAGTCATGGAGGTAATGGGAAAAGGAGTAACTGGACCCCAGAAGCACAACAGGTCAGTAAATTTCTTCCACAATTTAAAGAGGGGGATAATTTTGATAGTTTCATTCACATGTTTCAGAGGGTATGCAAACAGTATAGTGTTGACCAAAGGCTCTGAGTACGGTTCCTGACTCCCTTACTCCATGGGAAAGCTGCAACTTGTATATCACAAATGCCTGACTCTGTCTGTTTTGATTATACTGGTGTAAAACTATGTCTTTTAGAATGTTTTAAGCTAACACCTGAAATGTAGAGAAAAACGTTTTGTGAGCATAGACGCAAGGCAGATGAAAATGTGTGTGAATATGTTGCTGAATTGAGCACTTATTTTCATAGCTGGGTGAGTGGATGTCAGGTCACCACTTTTGAAGAGCTGGTAGACCTTCTGGTGAGGGAACAAGCCCTTAGCACTTTGCCTGAGGACATGAGGATCTAGTTAGCTGATAGACAATGTGCCACTTCAGATGAGTTGGGGAAGATGGGAGACCTATACCTGGCAAGCAGGGCAGCCCTGCACAGGAAGGGGACCCCCAGTACTGTTCATGGGTCTAAAGGAACCCATGATGGGCAGCACAGACTGCCCCAACAGAATATGCCAGTAGCAGGGGAAGCTTCTAGTCTAAGTACACATCTAGGAGCTAGGGTGAAATGTTTTGAATGCAACCAGTGGGGCCATGTGGCATACAGGTGTTTCCACGGAGACAATGTGGGGAACCAAAGGTGAGGGAGTCAGTAAGTGGGAAAGAGAAAATGCCAATAGTAGGTTGTCTTGAGACAACAGAGGTATGGAACTACCATCCTGCAGATGTCTTGAGAGGGAAGGATTTGGATGAGGCAGCACCATGTATGTATGCAGTTACATGCAGTAAGGCTAGGAGACAAGCATGTGGGTCTGATAACCTGGGGGAGACCCAGACAGGCTGCATACTTGCAGCCAGGACTGTTGAGGTGGTTACTTCAGGGAGGGAACTACTCTGTAACAGTGAGACTTAAGGTGAGCCACAGCTGCTTGTGGGTACTGATGGTCCCTTGGACAGAGTGACTGCAAAGGTAGAGGTGAGTAGTAGTACCCAGGCTGACAGTGAGGCACCACTGTCAAAGGATGCCAGACTTCCTGTGGAAGGAGAGCTGGGAAGGGTTACAAGGAGAGAGTTGAGACAGGCTCAGCTCTCAGACCCTACATTGCAAGGCCTGAGGCAGGTAGCTAGGGAGGCACCTGATTCTCAAGGAAAGGGGGAATCTGTATACTGGGACAAAGGGTTACTATACAGAGAGTGGACCCCTGAAGGAGGGTAGAAGGTGAGAGAGTACAGCAGTTGGTAGTGCCTAGAGCCGACGATCTGGCACTTATAGCCATAGCCCATGATATTCCCTTTGCAGGTAATATGGGAATAAAACATACAAAGAGGCATATTATGCAGAACTTCTATTGGCCTGGAATTTCCAGAGATGTAACAGGGTACTGCAGGACCTATAAGCAGTGCCAAAAGGTAGGCAAGGCAGGAGACAAGGTGAGAGCTCCTTTGATGCCTTTGACTGTGACTGAGAAGCCATTTCAGAGTGTAGCTATGGATATTGTGGGTCCTCTGAGTACCCCAAGTTCCACAGGGAAAAAGTATATCTTAGTAGTAGTGGATTATGCTGCACAATACCCTGAGGCATTGGCTTTGTCCTCCATTGAGGCAGAGAAGGTGACAAATGCTTTGTTAGAGATTTTCAGCAGGGTGGGTTTCCCAAAAGAAATACTGAATGACTGAGGTGTCAATTTCATGTCAGACCTGCTGGCTTGTCTGTGGAAGTCCTGTGGGATGAAGCACATGAAGACCACCCCCTACCATCCCCAAACTAATGGTCTTGTTGAGAGGTTAAACTCTACAATCAAGACCATGTTACCGGCATTTGCAGATCAGTTTAAGAGGGAGTGGGACAAATATTTTCCCCATCTGTTGTTTGCTTACAGAGAGGTTCCCCAGGAATTCACAGGTTTTTCACCCTTTGAGTTGCTGTATGGGCATAGGGTGAGAGGACCTCTTGATTTAATTAGAGATGAGTGGGAAGGTGAGTGCGACACTCACAAGGAGTCTGTTGTGGCATATGTCCTACACCTCAGGACAAGGCTCGGGGAACTCATGGGCTTAGCCCAGGAGAGCCTTGCAGAAGCCCAACAACAGAAAAAGGTGTGGTATGACAGGAATGCTCAAGCTAGAGGGTAAGTTGTGGGGCAGCAGGTAATGGTTCTCATTCCTGTCAGACACAACAAGCTACAAGCAGCTTGGGAGGGACCCTACAAGGTGGTAGGAAAGGTAACTGATGTTAACTACATGGTGGAAGTGCTAGGCAGATGGCAGGGGCACATTGTACCAAGTTAACATGATGAAACCTTACCATGATAGGGAGGTCCTTGTGCTGAGTATTTGCAGTGGATTGCAGGAGGAGTCTGAGGGAGATGTGGGGACTGATCTCCTCAGTGAGTCTCAGACTGACACCTAGGTGGAAGGGGTAGCAATATCCCAGCAGCTATCTCCTACCCAGGTTCGAGAAATCCGAGCAGTGTTGCAGGAATTTGGGGACGTGCTCACTGGGAAACTATGGTACACCCACCTGGTGCAGCATCAGGTGGATACAGGACCCCAAAGGCCTATTAGGCAGGCCCCTTATAGGGTGCCTGAGAGAGTCAGACAGACCCTGAGGGAGAAGGTACAGAGATGTTGGAACTAGGGGTGATTCAAGAGTCCAACAGTCCCTGGGCCTCCCCAGTAGTGCTGGTGCAAAAGAAGGATGGCAGCACCAGGTTCTGTGTGAATTACAGGAAATTAAATAGTCACACAGAGTCAGATGCTTACCCAATGACTAGGAGAGATCAGGCCCTAGAGCAGCTGGGTGGGGCTAAGTATCTTACAACCATTGATCTTACCAATGGTTACTGGCAGGTGCCATTGACTCCCAGTGCTAGACAGAAGTCAGCCTTTGTGACTCCTTTTGGCTTGTATGAGTTCACAAAGATGTCCTTTGGGATGAAGAATGCCCCAGCGACTTTCCAGAGACTGTTGGATAATATCCTAGCAGGAGGGTTTGCCCTTGCTTACCTAGATGATATTGCCATCTACAGCCATTCCTGGCCAGAGCACCTTCAGCATGTCAGGGGGGTGCTGGGAAGACTACAGAGGGCAAGGTTGAACATTAAGCTGAACAAATGTCAGGTGGGTATGGCAGAGGTCTCCTACCTAAGACGTAGAGTGGGGAGTGGTAAGATAAGACCAGAACCTGCCAAAGTGGAAGCTATTCAGGCATGGCCTGCACCTGTTACCAAAAAGCAGGTGAAGGCATTCTTAGGGACAGCAGGGTACTACAGAACGTTCGTCCCTAGTTATAGTACCATAGCAGCTCCCCTCACAGACCTGACAAGGAAGAACAGGCCAGATAAGGTAGTGTGGACCCAAGCATGTGAGCAGGCATTTCAGAAGCTTAAAGAAGCTTTGGGAGTACTCCCTGTGTTAGCCAGTCCAGATTACAGCAAAGAATTTGTTGTGCAGGTGGATGCTTCAAACTATGGGGTGGGGGCTGTACTTAGCCAGATATCTTCAGAGGGGGGAGTGGTTCATCTCAGTCATAGGCTCCAACCCAGGGAGGAATGCTATGCAGCTGTAGAAAAGGAATGTCTAGCCATAGTGTGGGCACTGCAAAAACTTCAACCTTATCTGTATGGAAGAAAATTCACTGTTATGACAGATCACAACCCTCTAACATGGTTAAACAGAGCCAGTCAGCAAAATGTCAAGTTGCTAAGATGGAGCCTGGGGTTGCAAGCATATGTTATGTCAGTGCAGCACCGCAGAGGGAGTAGCAATGCCAATGCAGATGGGCTCTCAAGACAGGGAATGGGGTGAGGTACCCTCAGATAGACCTAACCCTCTGAAGCGGCGTTTATCAAGGGTCACTTAAAAAACAAGCTTGAATTCTTCAGGGGGAGAGCTGTGAATATTGGGGGAGGATGGGCAAAGGCTGCCAGCCTAGTCAAATAGAGTTTGATATATAATTCTGGTATTTGTAAATATAAATGTAAAATACAGCCTTGTTTCTTAAATGAAAGAAAACACTGCAAAATGTGAACTTCAAGATTGTAGCAACATTGCCATCTGCTGTAAGGAAAACTAAGCCAAGCATTTCAAATGTTCTTTGAATTCAAAATTATGTCTTGTATATCTTTTGATCTAAATAATGGTGCCAAAGAGGCTAACTGAACACATTCTTTCTATTGTTTTAACTTAAGGAATAATTACTAGAGTGTACATGTGAAATGTCTTTTATTGTTGTGTTTTCCTGAGCAGGTGTTAGATTGTTAGATATTGTGGCTTGTTAGCCTGAGAACCCCAGACTAAGTGTCAAAATGATGTAATGTGTATACTAGGAAAACCTAAGTGTCAAAATGATGTAATCTGGAAGGGCTCAGCAGAAATGTGTTAGTGATTTTAAAAACTTTTGTTCAGAAAGAGACTGTGAGCATTTTGATCTTGATATCCAACTTATCAGCACGCTGCATGTTGTCTTATATAAGCAGTATCTTATAAGTATGTTTTCTTGTAGTAATAGCTAGGAACTTAGAAGAAAGTTAGACTGTTTTTTTCTGTTATATCAGAACTTTCCTACTTTTAAGTTTCTGTGTGATCTCTGAACTCTTGAGTGGCGCTGTTTTGTAGTAGTATTGTCTTGTGTTTTAATTATTTATTATTAAATATTTTAGAAACCTTTACCTGTGGCTGGTTTGTGTAGGGATAAGTAAGCTCTAGAGTACATTGCATATTTATAGAGTTTATTGTACAAGGCCACTCTAATAAGCCTTAGACTGATTAGTCACATTACCAATTGGATAATAATATTCACAGTAATAATTGGACACCCTTTTAAGGGCCTTTGGGTAGCTGATAAGTATTAGCTGGTGGTGGCAGTAGTTACTACCATATAGTCTGGGTAAAGGGGCATAGCTGGAGAATCTGTGTCAGCCTTTCCTAGGAGTGTCTGTGAAGTTGTATAAATACTTATCTCAAAGTGTGTGTGGTGTGTCAGCTACCTGGGCATGGACACGAAGCACTGGTGGGACCGAGAGGGTACTGGAGGTTATCTTGCCAGCTAGGCTGAGATCTGGACACTATAGTTGTGCCAGTGGGGAGTCTTATTGGGGACCTGGGGAGCAAGGGAGCAACCAGCCCCAGAATGACTGTGATCTCTGTGTGCACTTAAGGGAAATTGTACTTTACTGTGTGTATTTGTTATCCTTTCCTCTTATATGAGACGTCCTCCCTGGTATTAGTGGTGAGCACTGAGGCTCCTTGATTGCTGGCCAGGGCACGGCCATCACAGTATTATCATGGAACTTATAAATAAAGACACTGGCAACTTTCAAACACCTGACCCCACCCAGTTTGGGTTTGTGAAGGGACAATCTTGTCTCCTGAACCTGACTGACCTCTTCAAATCAGTCTTCAGTGCCGTGGACAAGAGTAAGGCGGTCCACACAGCCTCTCTGGACCTCACCAAGGCATTTGACACCATCCCTTACTCTGGAATCACAGATAGACTTACTAAGCTAGGCATTAATCCCTACGTCACTCGATGGGTTGCCAACTGGCTTACTGACAGAACCCACACTGTAAAAGTAGCCAACTCCAAATCCAGCTCCAGACAAGTGACAAGTGGAGTACCTCAGGTTTCAGTCCTGGGACCATTCTTGTTTGGCATCTACTTCTCTGAAGTACAGGCCAACACTAAGGGAGTCTGGCTAACAAAGTTTGCAGATGACTGCAAACTGGGAGCCATTATTGAATCCGCAAATTATGTGGATACTCTACAAAAGGGCCTTACAGAAACAGATGCTTGGTGCCAGAGCCATGGGTTCAAGCTCAATGCCAAAAAATGTATATTTATCCCCTTTGGGAAAAAACATGTACCCATGAATTACCACATAGGTTGTTGTGTCTATAGGTGGCAGTACACTAAACACCGAAAGTGTGATGAGAGACTTAGGGACACAGGTGGACAGTGGTCTCACCTTCGATAACCACATCACCACAACAATCAGGAAATCCTTCTATGTGGCACACCTCATCACTAAGGGCTTTTCACCCAGAAAAAAGGAGGTCATTGTCCTGCTGTCCTCATCCCTCATTAGACCCATTATAGAATACAACACCCCATTTGGTATGTACCTCTCAAGACATCTGCTACAACTGGAAAGGCCGCAGAAACACCTCACTAAAAGAATCACAGACCTAAAGCAGATGCCCTACTCTGACCACCTTAAAAAACTCCAGCTATACTCTGTCGCATATCATCTACTCAGAGGTGATCTCTGCTTAACATACAAGGTCATGTCAAACCCAGAGCTGCTGGACATGCTGCACTTAAAGAAGTCCCAATCCCTCAGATCCACATGCTCCAGGGATCTAAACCTTGTCATCACAATAAAAAACATGCTGGAAGGATAGGTTCCTGACCCAGAGACTCCTCAGATTCTGGAATAGACTGGCCATACATGTCAAGCAGAGCGCCTCTTTGGCCCTCTTCAAAAGGAACCTTGACAATTGGATGGGAGAAAGAAAATTCACCCTTGGGATCACGTCAGTCACCCTGCTAGACAGGATTCCAGGGAAGTAAATAGTGTGGGAAGAAATAGCCAGGGAATTGTTATGGCTAGGCTTGTATAGGCCCTAGGGCCGATAGCCTAGTACCAGCCTATGAACCTATAAACCTATGAACCATATGATGTCAACATCCTACAAGAAGGACTTACACAGACAAACAACTGGTGCAAAAGTCATGGGCTAAAACTCAATGCAAAAGGAATGCATTATCATCCCCTTCAGCAAGGGTGATGTCCCGCCAGATTACCACATTAATAACAACACCCTAAGCACACAATCAGTGTTGAGAGATTTTGGCACACAGGTTGACAGCAGCCTTTCTTTTGACCGCCACATCTCCATAGTGGTGAGAAAGGCTTTCTTCATCGTCCACTTCATAAGTAACAGCACTGCATCCAGAACAAAAAAGGTTATAACCCTCCCCCTGTACTTTTCACTAATCGGGCCAATAATAGAGTCCAGTGCTACGCTTGGTAGGTACCTTACCAGGCACCTGCAGCAACTGGGAAGACCTCAAAGGTTTTTTAAAAAGAAAATTCTGGGTCTTCAGTATATGTCATACGTTGACAGACTGAAATTACTGTCTCTGTGCTCTGTGCCTTACAGACTACTCAGAGGTGACCTCTACCTTGCATATAAAGCAATCTCTGATCCTGCTCTACTAGAAATGCTGCACATTTGTCAATCAAATGGTATAAGATGCACTCACTCTAAGAAACTCAACCTAGTATGTGACATCAGCAGGACTTGCTGGAGAGACTGATATGTCTCACAGTGGTCACCTCTTCTCTGGAACAAACTTCCAATTCAGGTGAAGAAGAGCCCATCTCTGACCCTATTTAAGCATAATTTGGATGATTGGATAGGAAACCACAAATTCACCCAGGGAGTTTCACCTGTGTCCCTCTTTGACAGGGGCAGTAGTTGTTGACTTAGTTTCACTTAATACATTGATATTCTTAGAAACAGGGTTGTACTTGGCTAGGCTTGTAAGAGCCCTAGGGCCATCAGCCTAATAACCTCCTATGATCCTAAAAGGATGAGAGGTACAAAGACGCTTTTCTTAGTGTTATCACCTCCTTCCAAAGTATTTTTGAAATTACTTTCCCTTTTAAAAATAAAGTGTATATTGTTATCCATTTTCTTCTTTAAGACATCATGTGAATTGATTTGTAGATTCCAATTTTTGGACATAATTCCCTTACTTTTACCACTATTATTGTTAAATAGTAAAATCATTGCTTTATCAAATTTTTGAGTAACATTTTCAGGTCCTCTATTCCTTATACCACCTCTGTTTAAGATATACTTAAAATAACCTCTTTCATAAAAATTTGAAATTTAACAGCTTGTGTCACACCTTGGATTGTATACCTGGCAGTGTGTTATTGTGGACATCTTTATGTGGGACAAACTTTGCTACCTTGGAAGTTTAGAATGGCTATTCATTTAAGTGATGTAGTTGTGTCTTTCGGCTTTTGCGTTAGGGGTCGCCACAGCAGAACTCCGGTCTGCTAATGATTGGCAGTAGATTTTTACGTGCCGAATTGCCAGACCTGACGCACAACCTTCAATGAAGGTATGCACATTCACGCATGTTTCCACACAGAAGACGCTCTAGCTGAGAATCAAACAGGACAACGTCTTACTGTGAGGTGACAATGCTACCGCAGCACCACCACCACATATTCATTTAAATGATATCATATGTAAATGGGAGCGTAGCCCATTATATAAACATAGGCTTCAATTTAAGTCAGCCAAGCTTACTTTTGTTGGTACTGACAGGGTTTCCATAAAATATTGAATTATAAAGAAAGAAGATGATGGATGGTAATGGGTGTACAACTAACCTGGCTTGAATGAGGACTTTTAACAGTATCAAAAACAATAGTGGTAATAACGAACTCAGCCAGCAGATTCAGAACACGGATCTTTAATTACTGTAAGCGCTTTCGGTAGAGACAATCTCCCCACCTTCATAAGACAAGTAAAAGACAGCAAAACGCCCATTAAATACATTACAATGTTCAAATCAATTATGACATCATACTCCAATTAAATCAAATTAATAAATAAATAAATAAAAATGCTTTCATAAAGACATAAATGTTCTTAAATTACATATATGTATATCAACTAAAATTATTCTGTTCATAAATTATAGTACTATGCATGTATAAAAAATGTAAGTATATATATATGAATATCTAAAAAATTGATAATAAAAACAGATATACCTGCATATCCTCTTATCATGTATACTACATAAATACTACATAAGTGGATGTATAAAGAATTGTTTAAATACAATTACATTTGGTTTCATTTATGAACAACATTTATAAACACCTTTTAATAAACACCATTCCATGACATATAACAAGCAAGACCAAACCTACTTGTGTTCCTACTTAACCCTACGACTTCCTAGAGAATAAATTCATATATGTTTTTAATAACTAAAAACTGAAAAATTCTTCATATACCAACAGTTTTTTAAAAAAAGAGAAAAGATCTTTTCATGTATATATATGCATATATATAGTACACCATTGTTAAGAAGCTGTTCAAACTACAGTCTTGACTATACTGTCTATACATAATTATAAAATCATTCTCTTAATTAATTTTCATTTATTATCCCATCCTATCTTTTAAGTGCTTTTAGTTTTAAAATGCACTTGATAGACACAACCTCGGTGAATCCTGGGAAGGTGTACGAAGCAGTACGGATCTGCCAAAAGACCTCTTGTTCTTCCAATTGTAGCTGCCAGGGACCCCCCCTAAAGTGCGGTTGTACTTGTTGCACAATAGTAAAACCAAAGAAATGGTCAGGATTCTGGCAGACATGTTTTGCAAGTGCATTATTCATGTCCCTATTCTCAATGGCATATAAGTGTTCATAAATTCTTTTCTTGAGTGGCCTATCAGTCTTACCGATGTGAAATGCAGGACATAGCCTGCAATGGGCCACGTAGACCACTCCTTTTGAATTACAATTATACTTTCCATTCACCAAATATTCTCTCCCAGCCATATGAATCCTTGAACCCATAAGAATATGTTTGCAATATGAGCAGCTGCCACATTTACTCATTCCCAGTGTCTTCCTGTTTGTTTTCATACTAGGCCTCTCCAGGAGGTTCTTTAAGTTCTGACCTCTTCTATAAGTAAACCTAGGCTTTTCCCACTAATTTAATAAGCTCTTGAGCTTCCATGAGCACCCTCCAATTTTTAACAAAGATGTCCCTAATGGCTTTAAAGTCCATACAATAAGTAAAAAGGAAAGAGATGTTGCCAATCTTGTTGTTGTTATTATTATTATTGTTAGATATAACATACATACTCCCTTCCCTAAGTAGTGGCTGGAAATGTCCAGATTCTCTTTTGGCAATAACTTCTTGCCTAATTTCATCCACAAATGTTTTGGGATATCCCCGCAACAAAAACATAGAATAAATATTCTCGCATTCCATCAGGAAATCATTCTGCAATTACCGTGCATCCTTTCACATTACTTTCATCATATCAAAGAAGAAGAAGAAGATAGTCTGCTAAATACATCAGTTTGGAATAGGTTCTAGTGCTACCTGAAAAGGTACGAATCAGCCAACTCAGCTACCTGGTTAACACACTTCGAAATAATCAATATATAAGTAAATCAATACAAACTTATCACAAATAAAATTGCATGCGTTTCTCATAACTTGCAGAAAGCAGCAGTTCAGAACCAGAGAGCTCACTAAAAGTGGGTACTGAATCTGAGCAACAGAAGGACTAAATCATTTCAATAAACCGCCTCTGTTTTGACAACTTTAGTACAAAGTTTCTCTTTTCTTTTGTAGATAATATAAAATGCACAAAACCATTAATTCAGTTTAGAGTATTTTATTGCCTATCTTTTCATATGCCATTTCTGAAACTGTTCAACAGCTGTTCAGTAGCTCTTGCTCGTTATTTTGAGTTGTCAAAGTTTTACTAAGAAAGTTGAACAATGATAACATCTATTAGGTTTTACAAAACAAGATGAAGTGGGAAGAATCATGCATAAAGGTGAAGCTTTATCTGTGACTAATAAAATCAACATTCCTGTTTGTAATGCAGCCTAAAGAACATGGTGTAATGTCATCCAAACAATATCTAATTTTATTTTTTCAGTAAATACAAACATTCATAATCAAGATCAACTTACAAATGAGAGCAAAGTCCTTTAGTGCTCACCAATTATAGCTTAAACTGATCTTCTCCATATATTTTATCCAGACATTTAACATTGTCTAAGAAAGTGAACCTGTGTACTACACCGATTAAGACATGAATGGTGTAATGCTGCAAATAAGAAGTTATGTACTCACCATAACGTTCCATGTGAGTTGTTCATCTCGCCTTCATTCTTTACTGAATGGTTCAGAGCCAATCCATCGGCTCCGGTACGGCCGTATGCAAAGCTTGAGGTCTTCCAGTAGCTCGAGGCCAAGCCCCCATCCCATGATGCACTGTGAATTACCTCAGATCTTGTTTGCTGTGTGTACTATTACCATACAAATGAGTTATCCTCCTATGGAGAGGAAGAAGAATTGAGCAACCAGGATGAGACCTACCTCTGGGTCAACTATCAGCTAGGAGGGGGAAGGAGGGAGGGACATAAGGATGAAGGTGAGATGAGCAACTCACATGGAACATTATGGTGAGTACATAACTTCTTAGTGTGAAGTTGTTCAATCTCGTCATTCATTCTTTACTGATGGGTAACGTCCCTAGCACCATCAATCTCGGGTGGCTCACGGGAGTACATTTTTCAGAACCGTAGACCCAAAAGAAGCCCTGTTCCTGGAGGCCTTATCAACTTTGCAATGAGTGATAAAGGTATGAGGTTTAGACCAAGTGGCTGCTGCACAAATGTTATCAAGGGGCAATTTAGCGTGGAACGCAGAGGATGTAGAAACTGCTCTGGTTGAGTGAGATTTAATCTTGTGTTGTAAAGGCATATTAGTAAATGAATAGACAAAGGGGTTACAATCAGATAACCATTTAGAGTTGCTTTAGCCACTGGTCTCCTTTTCTGGCTTCAGAGAATGAAACAGAGAGATGGTTTGATTTCCTAATATCTTTTGTTCTGTCCAAAAAAAATCTGAGCTGCCTGTAAACATCAAGTTTGTGCAGCATATATTCCAACTTGTTGGAATGATTAGGGAAGAAAACTGGTAACTCGATAACTTGGTTGATATTGGTATCTGAACAAACTTTGGGCAAAAAAGAGGGGTTTGTCCTAAGAGATACTCTATCAGCATGAAAAATCAAATAAGGAGTGCTGATAGACAAGGCTTGAAGTTCTGACACTCTGCGGGCAGAAGTAATAGCTACCAGAAATATTGTCTTCCACAACAAATATTTGAAGTCACAAGATGATGCTGGTTCAGATGGGGGAAGGATTATATAAGACAGCATAAAATTTAGATTCTATGGAGAATAGGGAGTTTTCAGTGGAGGTCTCATATGAAATGTTCCCCTGAGAAAGGCATAGGACAACTTGTGGGACATTATGTTTAGCACATCAATTCCAAGATAAGACAGCATAAAATGTAGATTCCATGGAGAATATGGAGTTTTCAGTGGAGGTTTCATATGAAATGTTCTCTTGAGAAAGGCATAGGACAACTTGTGGGACATTATGTTTAGCACGTCAATTCCGAGATGAAAGTTAGATATAGCAGCCTACTGAACCCGAACTGTTGTGGCTGCCGCTCCTTTATTAATAATCATAGTCAAGAATTCTAGTATGGATGTCAAGGGGGCTTGGTAAGGATCAATGTTCTGCTTAGAAGCCCATATGGAAAATATCTTTCACTTACTAAGATATAATCTTCTAGTGGACGGCTTATGAGAAGACAAAAGGATCTGTTTTGTCTCATTGGAGAAGTTATGAAGCCTGACTATGAGGGGAACTGGAGCAGCCAAGCTGTCAGCTTCAGTGACTGCAGAGAAGGATGGAGGTTCCCCGACAGATGTGTCAGTAGGTCTGGAACTGGGTTCAGAATCCAGGGATCCTCGAAGAGATGATGTTGAAGGAATGGGAACCAAATCTGCCGAGGCCAATGAGAGGCTATAAGAATGAGGGTCCTTCCCAGGGATTTTGCTTTATGTAGAACTCTGGGTATCAATGGGATTGGTGGAAATGCATAGAGGAGACCTGGGGGCCAATCATGTATGAGTGCTTCTCTCGGGGCTTCTCCTGGAGGAGGAATCAGGGCAAAGTAGCTTCTGCATTTCGTGTTGATGTGGCTGGCAAAAAGGTTGCAGCAAAGCTGGCCGCATTTGCAGAAAATCCTGTCCACGATCTCTTTCTTGAGGGACCACTCATGCGGCAACAAGATTGCCCTGCTCAGTTTGTCTGCTATCACGTTGGATCTCCCTGGGATGTGCATTGCCAACAGAAAGTGCTGGGAGGAAACAGCCCACTGCCAAACTCTGAGGGCTTCTCGGCAAAGGGGGTAAGACTTGGTTCCCCCCTGCTTGTAAAAGTACCACACTACTGACATATTGTCTGCCTGAATTGCAATCGTTCCTAGGGGAAGAGAGTCCTGGAAGTACTTCAACACCAAACGTACTGCTCTCATCTCCAGAACATTGATATGCAAATGTGACTCCTGATCCGTCCATGTGCCTTGGACAGTCATTCCCTGAAAATGCTCCCTCCACCCTATCAGAGAAGCATCCATGGTCACAGTTGCTACTGGAGGAGGTAAGACAAAGGGACGTCCTATGGTTACGTGAAGAGATGTCAACCACCACTGGAGATCTTTCTTGCAAGAGCTCGTAATTAAAGTTGTATGATCAATTGGAAGTTCCTGATAAGACCTTTGAGTGAACAACAGCCATTGAAGAATCTGCATATGCATTCTTGCTAATGGTATGGCCAGGATTGCTGCAGCCATCAAACCCAATACATTTAGAACTTCTGAAGCTGGTGCTCTGTCTTTCGATTCCAATGTGCTTACGAAGAAGGAAGACTCTTTTGATTGGTAGTCTTAGAGTGGTGGTTGAAGTGCCTAACTCTGCCCCAATAAAAGTGATATGCTGCGATGGTGACAAGGCAGGCTTTTCTGAGTTGACTGTAATGCCTAAGTGATTGCAGAATGTCAGAGTGTATTCCCTTGCCTGAATCAGTTGATGCCTGGTGGTGGTGGTAAGGAGCCAATCATCTAGGGACGGAAACACCTGGAATCCTAGACACTTCAGATGAGCCGTGACACTGCCATGCATTTGGTGAACACTCTGGAGGCTGTAGTGAGACCAAAGGGCAGGGCTCAGAATTGATAATGATTGACTCCCAGCCAGAAATGCAGGTGATCTCTGGATGACGTGGCCATTTTTATGTGGTAGTACGCATCCTTGAGATCTATCGAGCACATCCAATTGTCTTTCCCTAATAAGGGAAGTATAGACTGTAGCGTGAACATCCGGAAATAGAAGTTATGTCCTTACCATAACGTTCCATGTGGAGTGTTCATCTCGCCTTTGTTCTTACACATGGGTTCGGAGCCGATCCTCGGCTCCGTGTCGGCCGCTTGCAAGCTCTGCATCGAGAAGAAGCTCGAGACAACCTAATACCCACAATCCCCCTCTGCCTTTACCTCAGATCTAGTTTGCAAGCAAACCAGCAGTCAGAGAGAGAAACACTCATGCCAATATCACATATGCACAGAAACTAAGAGTCTATATATATACATATATATATGTATACATGCCAACTATATATACAACAACTGCAATGCAGAAGCAGAATGCCCCAGACCAGGCACCAAAGTGAACGTTCTTCCTAAGGGTGGGAGGGTGGGAATGTAAGAACAAAGGCGAGATGAACACTCCACATGGAACGTTATGGTAAGGACATAACTTCTATATGTGATAGTGTTCAATCTCGCTTGTTCTTACACATGGGTAGCGTCCCTAGCTCCTTGTTCCTGAGGAACTCACGGAAGGACGTTCTTGAGCACAGTGGAACCAAAGGTTGCCCTGTCCCTAGAAACCTTGTCTACCTTATAATGAGAAATGAATGTATGTGGTTTAGACCAAGTAGCAGCCGCACAAATAGCATCTAGTGGTAGGCGAGCTGCATGAGCCAGGGATGTAGACACTGACCTTGTGGAATGTCCTTTGGGTTTGTGCAAAAGAGTTTGATCTGTAGAATCATAGACATAGATGATACAATCAGTTAACCACTTAGAAAGAGTTTTTAGTAACCGCTACTCCTTTTCTGTTATCAGCAAAGGCTACAAAAGTTGATCAGATTTCCTGTGATCTTTTGTTCTATCCAAGTAAAACCTTAGTTGTCTGTGGACATCTAATTTGTGCAACATATACTCCATTTTATTGGAGTGATTCTTGAAGAAAGTGGGTAATTCAATGGACTGGTTAATATTGTTAATAGAACAAACTTTAGGAAGGAAGGATGAATTAGTGCGAAGAGAAACTCTGTCAGAGTGAAAGATCAAATAAGGGTGTTTAATGGAGAGAGCTTGAAGTTCAGATACTCTCCTAGCGGATGTAATGGCTACTAAAAAGAGAGTCTTCCACGACAAAAATTTTAATGGGCAAGAGGAGGCTGGTTCAAAGGGGGGCAGCATCAATTTAGATAATAATAAGTTTAGACTCCAAGGTGACGTAGGAGATCTAATTGGTGGTCTAATATGAAAAGACCCTTTTAAAAAGGCTTTACAAAGTCTGTGGGCCATAACTGGAGCCCCACATTCTTCCACATGGAAATTAGAAATGGCAGCCAATTGAACTCTTAATGTGGCAGGAGAAGCACCCTGATGGAACAATTCTGTTAAAAACTCTAATATTTTATTCAAAGGAGCTATAACAGGGTCCACTTGCTGTGTATTCGCCCAGAATACAAAGCGCTTCCATTTACTAGTATATGTTTTAGTAGTGGAAGCTTTATGAGAAGCCACTAATATATTTCGAACTGCAGGCGAAAGATCAGACCTGGCTAAGTTGGGAATTGGAGCAGCCAAGCTGCTAGATGGAGGGACAAGAGCGAGGGGTGGGGAGCCCCTGACGAGTGAGTCAATAGATCTGACTCTGGGTCCAGGATCCAGGGTCCCCGAATGCAGTGTGTCATGAGGAAGGGGAACCAAATTTGACGAGACCAGAATGGGGCAATGAGGATTATTGTCCTGTGTAGGTTGTTGGCTTTCTGGAGAAACTTTGAGATCAGGGGGAATGGAGGAAATGCGTACAGGAGACCCGGGGGCCAATCGTGAATCAGTGCGTCCCTGGGGACTTCCCCTGGAGGAGGTAGTAGGGCAAAGTAGCTCCTGCATTTGGCATTCATTGGAGACACAAACAGATCGCAGGAAGGCTGGCCCCACGTGCGAAAAATCTTTTTCGCAACTGACTGTTTTAGGGACCACTCGTGCGGTAACAGTATTGCTCTGCTCAGCCTGTCGGCTATGACGTTGGATGACCCCGGGATGTGCGTTGCTATCAGAAAGCGACCCGTGGACTCCGCCCATTGCCAGATTCTCATGGCCTCTCTGCATAGCTGATAGGACTTGGTTCCCCCTTGCTTGTTTATGTACCAAACTACAGACATGTTGTCCGTCTGAACTGCAATAGTTCCCAGAGGAAGAAGGGGAGCAAAGTGTTGCAACGCTAGAAACACTGCCCTCAACTCTAGAACATTGATGTGCAGATTGTACTCTAAATTGGTTCATTCGCCTTGGACTGTCTGTCCCTGAAAGATGCCCCCCCACCCTATCAGGGAAGCGTCCGTGGTCACCGTAGCTGTCGGAGTGGGTAGCACAAATGGTCTTCCCTTGGAAAGGTTGCAAGTCTGAAGCCACCAGTGTAGGTGTGATTTGCATGTGTTCGTTATAAGAATCTCGTGTGTCAGAGGTAGTTGTTGGAACGACCATTGTGCAAACAGTAGCCATTGTAGGACTCTCATGTGCAGTCTTCCCAAGGGTATTGCAATAAGAGAAGCTGACATGAGTCCCAAAACCTTCAGTACCAGTTTTGCTGGGGATTTCCTGGACAAAAGAAGAAGACGTATGTGAGTCTGAAGTGAAAGTATCCTTTCTGGAGGAAGTCTTAGAATTAACTGATGTGTATCTAATTCCGCTCCTATGAATAAGATATGCTGTGATGGCTGTAGTAAGGATTTTCCGAAGTTTACGGAAATTCCGAGGTGCATACACAGTTGAAGAGTGTAGTCTCTGGCCTGTACTAGTTGACGCTGGGTGGTGGCAGAAAGGAGCCAGTCGTCCAGATACGGAAACACCTGGAATCCTAGGCGTCTCAAGTGAGATGCTACCACTGCCATGCATTTGGTGAAGACCCTGGGGGCTGAGGTCAGACCAAAGGGCAGGGCTCGAAACTGAAAGTGACTGGCACCCAGCCAGAAGCGCAAATGATCTCTGGATGCCCTGGCCATTTTGATGTGGTAGTATGCATCCTTCAGATCTATTGAGCACATCCAGTCGTCCTTCTGTAAGAATGGAAGGATCGATTGAAGCGTGACCATTCGGAACTTTTCTTTCTTGATGAAGGTATTGAGGTAGCTTAGGTCCAGAATGGGCCTCCAGTCCCCTGTTTTCTTTGGAACTAAAAAGAACCTTGAGTAAGTTCCGAATCCTCTTTGGTCCGCTGGGACTGGTTGGATGACTCTTTTTTCTAGCAGCTTTGAAATTTCTATAGCTGCTGGCTCTCGCAGATGGGGCGGCACATCTGGGAGTCTTTTCTTTGGAATGGGATAGGATAGAAATGGTATATTGTAACCTCTGGTAACCACGCTTTTACCCACTTGTCTGTAGTTATGTTTTGCCAGGCCTGAGGGTATAAAGCTAGCGACCCGACTGCCTCCAGAGCAGGACAGTCGGGCCTCCTCTCAGGAGTGCTGGAAAGGTTTACCAGGAGTGTATCCCTGTCACCTTGATTCTGCGGACCCTCTGCCGCCAGGGCGGCGTCTTCCACCTCTGCCCCTCCTCTGCCTCTAGAAGGGGCATCACCCTGTGTGCCTGGGAAAGATCCTTGGGGTTTTCAAACCACATTTTTCCACCACGTTGCCCTTTGGGGTACGGTCTGGATGGGGTGGAAAACGGACTCCGACAGCAGACAGAGTCTTTCCCTCCTGCTCACACCGGGTAAGGGTCTCCTTTACTTTGGGGCCAAAAAGAGTGGCACCGTCAAATGGGGCGTTAGTAAAGGAAGACTTGAAGGCTTCCGCAAATGAACATAAGCGCATCCAGGATTGTCTGCGAAGAGCAATCGCTGAAGCTGCTGCCCTACTCGAACCTTCGCCGCGTAAGAGATCAGCCTCATGGACGAGTTCACAATGGATGTAAGGGTATTAAGTTGCGCTGTCACTTTCTCTGAGACAGCAGCATCTGTAGTACCCTGGAGGGTATCTCCCAACTCTTTGACTAGATCCCTCTGTAGTCGTGTAAAGTGTGTCAAGTAGTTCAGGGATCGCATGGAAAAAGCCGCTGAACTAAAAATGCGCTTCCCATACCTGTCCATAGTCCTAGAATCTTTATTAGGGGGATGGACAGATGAGGAAGATTCCGACATCTCCTTTTTCGTGGCCGCTGCCACCACCATAGCGTCCACTGGAACTCCTTTTGTTAAGTAAGACTTGTCCTGGGGTGCAGTGATATACTTATTAGGCTTCCTAGGGACTGGTTCCACTGTGTCAGGAGCCTCCCACGCCCTTCGAGCAATAAGTTCCATTAATTCATCGAAGGGCGGAGTGACCCAGGAGGAGGAAGGGCGAGCACCAAATGCCTTCAGCAATACTGACTCATCCTCAGAAGGGGGAAGGGACTGCCAGTCACCTCTCTGTTTCAGGATCTCCAATATGTCAGAAAAAGAGACATCTTCTGAAGGTGACTTAGGGGAACCCTTCTGACTCATCCAAGTCAGTATCGGATGTCAAAGATTCTTGTGGAGAATCTAAGTGTCTCCTCTTACACAATCTTTTCCTAGGGACTTCTTCATGGGGAGCATCCAAAGAAGCCTCCGAGGAAGAGGGGGCACCCTCCAGGGGTGGCTGAGACACCGGTGCTCGACGCTTGGATGTAGCCGTGGGTGCAGAGGAGGATAACGGCCCTTTATGGGGAGGAGAGGTTGCTTCTACTGATGTGGTTGTCTGGGTAGACAACACCTTCCTCATGTGATCGAAGGCCCCCGGATCCCGAGTCGAAGAATCTCCCGGTTCCGAAGAAATGGGAAGAATCCCCGAGACAGGCACCGAAGGCATCGACCCCGAGGATGGAGCCGAATCGATCCACGCCGAGGCCCCGAGGGGAAGAGTCGGAACCGAAACATCGGTTCGACTCTCGGCCCCGGAACCAAGGACAGATCGTCGGCTCCGAGACTCCCGTACCGGATCCGACGGAGTTGAGGTGAGAGGAACAGACCGAGAAAAGGACGGTTCTGGACCCGAGGGCTCCACAATCAGTAGATCAACCTCTTCCGGCTCCAAAGACTGGACAGGTCTCGGAGGAGGAATGGATGGAGACAATGGGAGGCCTTCAAGTTTCGACACCAACTGGGTGGAAACCGAAATAAGTTTGGATAGGGCCGAATGCTCCAATAACTTCTGCACCACATGATCCACATCGACATCGGAAAGCTTAGAAGAAGAACGGGTCAAAGGAACGGAAGACGGAGCCAACCTCAATAGTGTCGAGGGAGGGAGCTCCATCACCGGTTCCAAGACTCGAGGCTCGGGAACTGACAACAGTTGAACACTCGGCCCCGAAGTCTGTGGAACCGGTGATCTAACTTTACTCGAAGAGCTCAGAGCCGATGACTTGGGCTCCGACGTCTTCGATTCCTTCGAGGATTTGGATGCCTGGTCTGAAGCATCCAGAGCCTCCTGAAAGGAAGGTTTTAATAACCCCCTGTCCATGAGTTTCCTGCGCCTGTCTGTCATGACCCTCCCACTAAAAGAGTGACAAATTGAACAGTCCTCTTGTAAGTGGAGAGGGCCAAGGCAGTAGACACAGGAACTATGGTTGTCAGTAACTGACATTTTTTGGCCACACTGGCAACGTTTAAAACCTGATTTAATTTTCTCAGACATCTTGAAGAAAAAACAGGTAAGAGAAAAAGAGTCAAGTCCAGTAGAGAGACAAATCCAGTAAAAAATGTCGAATCCGATAAGTAAGTAAGTCCGGTTGTCAAATCGAGTAAGGGGTGGAAGGCCCCGAAAAACTCTAATAAGTTAAATAAACTTTAACGGTACCGAGAATTTCTACCTTACCACACACACATACACTATGTCACCAAATAGTACTTTAGAAAAATTTTTTCTCAAAAATAACAATAATAAAAGTTATTTCTTATCTGAAGTTGCTCGAGCTAGATCCCAGTGATGCGAACGCAGCAGCGGCAAACTAGATCTGAGGTAAAGGCAGAGGGGGATTGTGGGTATTAGGTTGTCTCGAGCTTCTTCTCGATGCAGAGCTTGCAAGCGGCCGACACGGAGTCGAGGATCGGCTCCGAACCCATGTGTAAGAACAAACGGCGAGATTGAACACTATCACATCTTCTCTTTCTTCACATATTGTTTGAGTCTTCTGAGGTTCAAAATGGGTCTCCAGTCCCTTGTTTTCTTTG
The DNA here is from genome assembly GCF_019279795.1 of Protopterus annectens. Lineage (NCBI taxonomy): Eukaryota > Metazoa > Chordata > Ceratodontiformes > Protopteridae > Protopterus > Protopterus annectens. The sequence goes on from NC_056737.1 coordinate 1,198,337,851, forward strand.
GAACCAAAATGAACCTTGAGTAAGTTCCAAATCCTGTTTGGTCTGCTGGAACTGACTGGATGACTCTTTTTTTCTAGCAACTTGTGGACCTCTATAGTTGCTTGTTCCATGTAACTGGGTGGAATGTCCGGGATTCTCCTTATGGATGGGGGGGGGGTGAAAGGTATGAAGTACTCTCTGGAAATGATACTTTGTACCCAGCTGTCTTTTTTCATTTCTTGCCAGGCACCTGGATACAAAGATAAGTGACCCCTGACTGTCTCCAGAGCAGGACAGTCGGGCCTCCTTTCAGAAGCGCTGGTAGGATTGACCAGAGAAGTGATCTCTGTCACCCTGATGTTGCGGACCCCTTCTGTCGCGAGGTCAGCATCTTCCACTATTACCCCCTCCTCTGCCCCTAGAGGGGGGGGGGGTTCACCACATGTGTCCTGAAAGGCTCCTTGGACTTTCCGGAACCACATTTTTCCTCCCTTTTGGCCTTTGGGGTAAGGCCGGGTAGGGATGGAAAAGAGTCTTTCCCTCCTGTTCACACCTGGTCAAAGTTTTCTTCACTTTTGGCCTAAAAAGGGATGAGCCATAAAAGGGGTGTTTACGAATGAAGACTTAAAGGGCTCTGCGAAGTAACACAAGGGCATCCAGGAATGTCTTCTGAGAGCAATTCCTGTACCCGCTGCTCTACTCATTCCATCAGCTGCATATGATATGAGACGCATGGATGAGTTGACAATAGAATTTAGTGTAGCAAGCTGGGCAGCAACTTTGTCAGAGGCCCCTGCAGCTACAGTACCCTGAAGAGTATCTCTCATCTCCTTAAGGAGATCTCTTTGCAACCTAGTGAAATGGGTCAAATAGTTCAGTGAACAGAGAGTAAAAGTCACTGAACTAAACATGCGTTTCCCATAGCTATCCATTATCCTAGACTCTCTATTAGGAGGATGAATAGACGAGGAAGTCTCAGACATTTTCTTTTTGGTGAACGCTGCCACCACCATGGCGTCAACAAGGACTCCTTTGAACAAGAAAGCTTTATCTGGTGGAGCGGATATAAACTTATTGGGCCTCCTAGGAACAGGCTCCATGGACTCCAGTGACTCCCACGCCCTCCAAGACACCAAATGCATGAGCTCATCGAAGGGAGGAGACACCCAAGAGGTGGAGGGCTGAGAACCAAAAGCCTTCAGGAGAACTGACTCATTCTCAGTAGGGCTTTTGGACTGCCAATCACCCCTCTGCCTAAGGATCTCGAGTATCTAAGCAAAGGAGATATCTTCAGAGGGGGACCACGGGGACCCATCTGACTCATCCAAGTCAGTGTTAGATGTTAAAGACTCCTGTGGGGAGTCCAAGTTACTCCTCTTGCACAATCTCTTCCTGGGAACCTCCTCAGTGGGAGCCTCTGGGGAGGTCTCAGAAGCAGGGGCCACCCTGTGGGGCTACCTGAGGCTCAGGGTCTCTACGCCTAGCCTGGAAGATGGAAGCAGAAGCAGACACAGGTGCTTTGGGGGATGAGGAAGCAAGGCCTGAAGTCGAGGATGTCTTGAGGGTCAAGGCTCTCCCCATGGCTTCGAAGGCACCACGGCTCCAATGGAAGGAGTCAACAGACCCGAAGGAACCACCAACCCCTCCCGCACCAAGGCCGTGGGCTCCGAGCCCGAGGTAGGAGCTGAGCTCATCTGAGCCAAAGCCCCGAGAGGAGGAGTTGGCACTGACAAGTTGGTCTGGCTATCCTCCCTGGACCCAACTGGAGAGTGTCGGCTCCTAGAGTCCCCAGTCAGCACCGAGGACATCAGAGTGGATGGAGCCAAGGACACTGGAGCAGGTCTTGGATCACAGGTCAGCTTCCTCTGGCTCCAAAAGTCCAGTACAGCTCAGAGGAGGAGTAGTCAAGTCAGGAGTAGTGGTCTTCAGCTCCGAAGCCACTTGGGTCGGAACCAACAACAATTTAGCAAGGCTTGGTGCCTGTAAAAGCTTCTGCACCAATTGATCCATATCCAAATCTGACAGGCTGACTGAAGACCCAGAAGAATGCACTGATGGTGCTGACTGAAGCAGTGGAGATAGAGGCCTTTTGAATACCGGCTTCAAGGCTGTGGGCTGGCTCCAAAAAGAAAAGACAGTCGGCTCCGATGTCTGTCCAGCCGATGTCACAGAATCCTCCAACTTTTTAGATTTCTTAGACTGCCTAGAGTCCTTAGAGTCCCCAGAATATCTAGAGTACTTGGAAGACTTGCTGGCCACATCTTGGTCACTCAAAGCTTCTTGAAATGGATGCTTTAACAAGCCTCTGTCTACCAATTTCCTTTTCCTCTCTAGTAACAGTCTCGAGGAAAAAGAATGACAAATGCTACAAGACTCCTGCAAATGGACAGCTCCTAAGCAGTAAACACAAGTTACATGTCCATCAGTTACATACATTTTTTGACCGCAGTCTGGACACTTTTTAAACTCAGACTTTGGGTGTTTATCTTTGTCATCCGCCATTATGCTACTAAGGAAAACACAGATCCGATAATCAAGAATGTCCTAGGCTCTATCCCCCCCGACACACACACAGACAGACAGACACACACGCGCGCGCACACACACACACACACACACACACACACACACACACACACACACACAAGAAGCCTAACAAAAAATGCACACAATATGTTAAGCTACTCAACACACAATCTAGGCTCTAAAAGCACACCACACAAAGGAGCCTAAGAAAAAATATCACACCAAATATATGTAAACTACTAGGCTCTAAACTGCACACAGAAAAAACAAGCTTGACAGAAAACAGAGTAAACTACTAATCTAAGGCCAAAATACAAAAGGCCAACACTAGAAAATGCTAACTATATATATATATATATATATATATATATATATATATATATATATATATATATATACATATATATATATATATATATATATATATATATATATATATATATATATATATCTGCAGAGACACTAAACACAGCAGAAAGGAATTAGGCCAAACAACACATGAGGCTGAGTATATGTACGCTAAATAATCACACACGGGAAAGGGGAGCTTTTAAGAAGCTATAGAAAGCGAACTACCTAACTAACAAACTATTTAGAAAAATTTTGCAACAATTTTTAGAAATAACTGCTGATAAATATGTTTTGAAAAAAAATACTGGCCCGAGCTTGCACTGGAACCTCCGATCAGATGCCGCAGCAAACTAGATCTGAGGTAATTCACAGTGCATCATGGGCTAGGGGCTTGGCCTTGAGCTACTGGAAGACCTAGAGCTTTGCATACGGACATACTGGAGCCGATGGATCAGCTCCGAACCCATCAGTAAAGAATGAATGACGAGACTGAACAACTTCACATCTGGAATTATTAAAATATCAGTATGTTTCTTCTTACAGAGAATTACAGTGTACTATGATAAAGGAATGCTTTCAAAGGTATATTACTTAATATTCCAAAGACATGTAATAGGTGAACTGTGAATCCCCCTCATTTCCTATAAGAGCGTGTGCTAGGCATAACTGTTTGTGTGTATCTACCTGTGACAGCATGCTCTATATGTATGTGCATGCGTGCGTGCACGTGCGTGTGTGTGTGTGGGGGGGTATACATGCCCTATGATAGCATGGTGTCCTATTCAGTATTAGGTTTTCCTAACCTGCACCCCCTGAAAGCTGAGATAGGCTGTGACTTCTCTGTAACTCTGCACTAGATAAACAAGATACTGAGGAATGAATGAATGAATGAATGAATGAATGAATGAATGAATGAATGAATGAGTGAATGAATGAATGAAAAGAGTTATTATGTACTTCAGAACTAGCTCCAGTGATATTTTGTTTGTAATATTCACTATAAACCAGGTGACAGAGAGAAGAGTAGTAAAACAAGGTTGGAGAAGTAGAACTCTGTAACAGGTGAACAGCTGTACTATCTTTTGAGAAAAAAGTGACATTGTCAGCTCTAGGGGCATCCTCTGATGCTGACAAGTTGTCTGGATATAGGAACACAAGAGTGAGCTGAACCTATGTGAGGGCAGCCACTGTACTACAACCCCAATAACATATGTTAGCAGGACCAAACAGGAACTGACAAGAAAACTGTGTATCATATGTCTGACACATAGGAGTAGTCTGGGGTGTAGCAACATACATGGAAACTGTGTATCACATGTCTGTTACACAGGAGCAATCTGAGACAAAGGAACATACATGGAAACTGGGTATCACATGCCTGACACACACGAGCAGTCTGGAGAGTTAAAACATGCATGAAAACTTTGTATCAGTTCTTGTATAACAAACAGGAACAGTCTGAGGGTAGGAATACAAATACAAGCTGCATCATATCTGATATATGGGAGCTATCTGAGGAGTATGAACTTGCATGGAAAACATATTTCTTCACTATCTAAAATTTATTTGATAGAATTTCCAGATTTGTGCCTCATATTTTTGGTCTGCTCGTCATATAATTTGTAGTTTTTGTACATATAATTTAGAAAGGAAGTCATTAAACAATGACATACATTTGAGCTTATAATTTAGAAAATGTATGTTAATGTAAAATATTTTATTCTAGCAAGTTTCAAAGTTTATAATAGCAATATTTAAAATGTGTCCCTGATTTTGGACTTCTGTTCCCCATTGTTTCTGGATTTGTCCAAAACTGATGTTCTAAGAGGGTGAGAGGTATGATGGAAACATTCACCATTTCTGGGTAATGCACACCTGGTACCTGACTCTAACCTTACTTACCATCTGTGGGCAATGCACACCTGGCACTAGTCTGTAACTGTACTCACCATCTGTGGGTGATACACACATGGTACTTATCTCTAACCATACTCACCATCTGTGGGTAATGCACACCTGGTACTTATCTCTAACCTTACTTTCCATCTGTGGGTAATGCACACCTGGTACTTGTCTCTAACCTTACTTTCCATCTGTGGGTAATGCACACCTGATATTTGTCTCTAACCTTACTTTCCATCTGTGGGTAATGCACACCTTGTACATGTCTCTAACAGTACTCACCATCTGTGGGTAATGCACACCTGGTACTTGTCTCTCTAACCTTACTGTCCATCTGTGGGTAATGTACATCTGGTACTTGTCTCTAACCGTACTCTCCATCTGTGGGTAATGCACACCTGGTACATGTCTGTAACCGTACTCATCATCTGTGGCCAATGCACACCTGGTACTTGTCTCTAACCTTACTTTCCATCTGTGGGTAATGCACACCTGGTACTTGACTCTAACCGTACTCTCCATCTGTGGGTAACGCATACCTGGTACTTGTCTCTAACCGTACTCACCACCTGTGGGTAATGTACACCTGGTACTTGTCTCTAACTGTACTCACCATCTGTAGTTAATGCACACCTGGTACTGTACTCAGCATCTGTGGGTAATGCGCACCTGGTACTTGTCTCTAACTGTACTCACCATCTGTGGGTAATGCACACCTGGTACTTGTCTCTAACTGTACTCACCATCTGCATTTAATGCACACCTGGTACTTATCTCAAATCTTACTCACCATCTGTGGTTAATGCACACCTGGTAATTGTCTCTAACCTTACTTTCCATCTGTGGGTAATGCACACCTGGTACATGTCTGTAACCGTACTCACCATCTGTGGCTAATGCACACCTGGTACTTGTCTCTAACCTTACTTTCCATCTGTGGGTAATGCACACCTGGTACTTGTCTCTCACTGTACTCTCCATCTGTGGGTAATACACACCTGGTACTTGTCTCTAACCGTATTCACCATCTGTGGGTAATATACACCTGGTACATGTCTCTAACCATACTCACTATCTGTGGTTAATGCACATCTGTTGCTTGTCTCTAACCTTACTTTCCATCTGTGGGTAATGCACACCTGGTACCTGTCTCTAACCGTACTCTCTATCTCTGGGTAATGCACACCTGGTACTTGTCGCTGACCTTATTTCCATCTGTGGGTAATGCACACCTGGTATTTGTCTCTAACTGTACTCACCATCTGTATGTAATGCATACCTGGTACTTGTCTCTAACCATAATCACATCTGTATGTAATGGACACCTGGTACTTGACTCTAACCTTCCTCTTCTCTGGCAATAACTGAAGATACCAAAAGGCTAATCCCCACAAAAGAAAAGCCCCTGATGTGGTTATCTACTACATGATGGAAGGAAATGATTGACCCATTTGAGTAGTGAGGGGAAAAGTTTGTCAAACCACTTGACAAACCACTATGGAACAGGCTGCCCATCTATGTGAAGGAGATTTCCTCCCTAATCCAATTCAAGTGCAACTTGGACAATTGGATGGGAAAAAGGAAATTCATCCCTGGTTTGGCACCTATGTCTCTAATAGACACAGGCAACCTGTAAAATCTCCCAGGCCCATGCTTACACTTATCAAGAGTATCAGAACTTGTCAGAGATTTGGGATGCATAGCTAGGCTTAAAAAGGCCCTTGTGGTCATTAGCCTAGTAAACACCTTTGGACTTGTGACAAAGAAAAATGATAAAAGATTTTCTCATGTAAGTTAGTATGTTTTACTGCTTTCAGGCACAACTATAATATAATTAAAAAAGGAACAAAAATGTTCACCAGGATGCATTTTAAAGACATTAAAAATAATGTGGCACATCTCATTACCAAGGGTTTTGCATCCAGAAAGAAAGAGTTCATCATCTCTCTCTTATCTTCCCTAATTAGGCCAATCATCGAGTATAATGCTGCATTTGGCATGTACCTCACGAGACACATACAACAGCTGGAAAAGCCACAAAAGTACCTCACAAAGAGGATCCTAGGTCTTAAACACATGTCCTACATGGACAGACTCAAAAAACACCAGCTATTCTCTGTCTCGTATCGTATACTAAGAGGCGATCTCTGCTTGACTTACAAAGCCATGTCTGACCCAGCTCTGTTAGAAATGCTACAATATAAAGAAATCCCAATCCCTCCACACCACACACTCCAGAGACCTCAACCTCATTACTGCAATCAACAGAACATGCTGGAGGGACAGGTTCATAACCCAAAGACTGCCCATTCTCTGGAATAGACTTCCCATACATGTCCAGCAGAGCACCTCACTGGCCCTCTTCAAGAGAAATTTTGATGAGTGGATGGAAAATAGAAAGTTCACTCCGAGAATCACTCCAGTGGGTCTACTTGATAGAGGCACTGGGAACTAACGTCAGGTGGCATGATGCCAGTGCACTTCTATGGGCTAGGCTTGTAAAGGTTCCAGGGCCATTAGCCTAGTACACACCTATGAACCTATGAAACTATGAACATAACAATTTTCTAGTTCTATGGCTGAGTCAATTTTTTTATACCTTGTTTACCTCTTCCACTGCAAACATAGTCTTCTTTTCCCAGCTGGACCAAGTCATACCAAATATAATAAATGAATAGAAATCTACATATGTAAAGCATACATAAAGTGAACAATTTATGAAATACATATATACATAATCAGTAGTTAATAGCAGCAGTGTTATTTGCTTAACAGATAGCACACTTGCTTTTGGTGCTGGAAGATCAGAAGTCTGTAGGTTCTATTCTCCTTCCAAGTGATTGGATTCATTTTCAAATTGCTGACTCTGCACAACAGTATGGGGGGATGCACCACTGAGTGTGTCATCTTGAAGAGATGAATATTAAACCAAGGTCCTATCTGCATGAGTTGGTGGTAGCTCAAATGGATATACAAGATCTCACAGTACTTATTAAAAAGAGAGTAGGGAGAGTTCCCAGTTGCTTTGGCCCAATTATTTATCCTTTTTTGTCTGAGTAAGTTCTACTAGGCTAGGGGCCTCTTTGCAGGGTTGACAAGAGGTGGCATTTATACTACTTAGAGAGATTTGGCAAGGGTATTGGGGACCTCCTCCTACTCTTTGTAACAGATACCTTGGGATCTTCTACATCCACCTGAGCTACCAGTAACTGAAGCAGATGGGACCTTGGTATCTCCATATGCTGCCTTGCAGTGTCAGCAGTACCTCTACCTGGTGTGGGATTAGTAATCACAGTCTTCTGCACCAAAAGCTAGTATACTGCAATCCTTCCAACATGACAAAAGCTACTTGCAACAATTTAAAGGTATTACTGCTCAATGCTAGCAGCCTTAACTAGAAACTGCACTCCCTGGAAGCTCTCATCATCCTGGAGAATGCTGATGTCTGTGCACTTACTGAAACATGGTTCAAAGCCACTGAAAGCACTCCAGTAGTACATGGCTATAATACCTTTCATACATTCCGACTACCCACCGAATATAAAAGAGCCAAAGATGGAGGTGTATTTATCTACATAAAGGATAAGCACATCTCAAGGCTGGTCAAACAATATGACATGCTTGAGCTACTCCATATTCAACTAACCATCGGAAAAATCCATTACCATATTCTTGCAAGATACAGATCCCCCACCATGAATCAGGAAACCCATACATCATATCTGAAGTTACTAGACTCACTCACCATCCAGCCAAATACCATACGCATGGGTGATTTTAACTACCCCCTCCCTTAATTTGGAGGCATTACGCAGCCACTAATATGTAGGCCCAAAGATTTTGTGACTTTGTAAATTCAAATGGCTGGGAGCAGCTAGTCTGCACTCCCACTAGGGGAACAAATATCCTAGATCTGGTACTCACATATATGGGAGAGTACACCCCCCCCCCCCCGTGTTATGTCCTCCTGGTAAGATCAGATCACAAAGCGGTGTCCATTGAAATAAAGGTAACACTAGTTCTCCCACATAACTACAAAACATTAACGACTTCTTTAAGGTAAATTACCCTCTAGTAAGGGAATGGCATAGATAGTCTCCAAGCTCCCCTAAATCCAGAAAACACAGAAATCTATGCAGAGGCATACAAAAAAGCCTTGTATGACCATATAAACAAATGCATAGAAATTACAGTACCAGACTGGAATAAACCCAAATCAAACTGCAAAAACAAGCCACCCTGGTGGACTCCAGTATTAATAGGTTGTACAACAAAAGAAAGAAAATTCTGTCAAGAAGAAAGAGAGAGAGAGAGAGAGAGAGAGAGAAAGTACACAACACAGTAAAAAGTCCCTCATTAGTATAAACACACAAATCAGGATACTAGTCAAGTCTCTGATAACAGACTTTGAGGTACAAAGAGCCTCCAAAGTTAAGGATAACAATAAGGTGTTTTTCAGTTATGTCCACAATCTTAAAGGCAACACCCGACAATGTGCAGAATTAGTTGTAGATGGCATCAGTTATACTCAGCCAGAAGATATAACAAGTTTCCCATCCCTGTCACCCCCAGGTCCCCCCAAGAAATAACCTTCACCACTCCACCTCAAATTATCACCAAAGAACAGGTTACCATCTTGCTCACTAAAGCTAAAAACATGGCTTCAGTGGGGCATGACTATATACCAGATTGCCTCTTAAACGGCTTAAATCATGACTTATCAGGCCCATTAGGACGTCTGTTTAACTACAGCCTCTGGACTGTCTTGGTCCTGGTAGAGTGGAGGACAGCAACAGTCACCCCTCTGTATAAAAGGGACCATCTACTGACCTGGGAAATTACAGATCTATAAGTTTGACTAGTCTTACATGTAAGGCCATGAAAGGAATAATCGTGGACCTGATAAATAATGACATAGGAGACCTCCAAACACTGGACCTGACCCAATTTTGCTTTTTCAAGGGCAGGTAATGCCAACTGAATCTAGTGAATTTCTTTGAGAAAGTCACTAAGACCATAGATGAGGGTAAAACAATGCATACTGCCTACCCGTGATCTGGCCAAGGCATTGGACAAAATTCACCACTCGGGTATTATAAATAAACTCACAAAACTGGGCATAAATCCTCACATCACCACATGGATATCCAATTATCTCATGGACAGGATACATGTAGTTAAAATATATGAATTCAAATCCAACAAGAGGACAGTTACTGGTAGTGTGTCACAGGTCTCAGTGCTGGGACCACTCCTATTTGGAGTATATTTCTTGGAAGTCGAGGCTACTGTGGAAGACCTCTGGATGAGAAAGTTTGCTGATGATTACAAGTTGGGGCAATCATCAAATTCTAGAGTGATGTAGATATACTTCCGAAGGGTCTAGATCTAGAGATGAGAGCTCTAGATACACAGATAGATAGTAGCCTGAACTTTTACTGCCATGTGTCCACAGTGGTGAGGAAGTACTTCTATGTGGAAGAACTTATAAGTAAAGGTATGGCATCCAGATCAAAGGAAATTAAAGTCCTGATGTACTCAGCCCTCATTAGACCAATAATTGAGTATAATGCACCATTTGGCATGTATTTGACTAGGCACTTATAGCAACTGAAGTGACCTCAGAAGTTCTTCACAAAGAAAATCCAGGGTATAAACAACATGTCCTATGCGGCTAGATTAAAAGCTCTATCCCCTTCCTCTGTCTCCTACTGACTATTAAGGAGTGAGCTATGCTTGACCTATAAGGCACACTAAGTCAAATAGCATGAGGATCACCTGATCTAGGGATCTAAACTTAGTCACCGATACATGAACTCAGGCATGAACCTGCAGCACCATTAGACACCCTATTCAACCAAAGCCTGAGCATTGGCTTTGTCCCAGCTGAGTGAAGCACAGCCACTGTCATCCCTTTGCACAAAGGTGGAGTGTCCACTGATCCAGGAAATTATAGACCCATCAGCCTAACTAGCCTTATCTGCAAGGCCATTGAGCAGATTATCATGGACCTCATTAACATGGACATTGGCAACCTCCGAACACTCGACCCCACAGAGTTTAGTTTTGTCAAAGGGCGGTCATGCTTGTTAAATCTTATTGACTTCTTAGAGACAGTCACCAAAGCCATGCACGAGGGGAAGATGGTGCACTCAGCCTACCTTGACCTGGCCAAAGCCTTCAACACTATTCCCCACTCGGGCATAGTAGATAAACTCACTCAACTAGGCATCAATCCATAAGTTACCAGATGGGTAGCAAACTGGTTCACTGATAGAACTCACTAATCAAAATAGGGGAAGCCACCTCAAGCAGTAGACCTGTTACAAGTGCTGTACTCCAGGGATTGGTCCTGGGGCCTCTATTATTCGGGATATACTTCTCTGAGGTGCAGGCCAAAACCAGTGGGCTATGGCTGACCAAGTTTGCAAATAACTGCAAGCTGGACATGGTCATCAATTCTCCAAGTGATGTGGAGGTCCTCTGAGAGGGTTTCACCCAAACAAATGACTGGTGCCAGAAACATGGCCTCAAGCTGAATGCCAAAAAATGCATCATCATCCCCTTTGGGGAGAGTGATGCCCCCACATATTATCACATTAATAACAATGTCCTAAGTATGCAGTCAGTAGTGAGGGATTTGGGCACCCAGGTTGATAGCAACCTGACTTTTGACCACCATGTTGCTTCCGTTGTACAGAAAGCCTTCTACATGGCCAACCTCATAAGTAAGGCTATCTCATCCAGGGACAAAGAGGTCATGTATTCTTCCCTTATAAGGCCAGTTATTGAGTACAATGCCCCCTTTGGCATGTACCTCACAAAGCACATATAGCAGCTGGAAAGACCACAGAGGTTCCTCACTAGGAGAATCCAGGGCCTCAAACATTTACCCTACACAGATAGGCTAAAAGCCCCGTCCCTCTACTCAGTTTCATACAGACTCCTCAGAGGTGACCTCGGTCTGGCATACAAAGCAATTTCAGACTCCGCCTTGATGGGACTGTTGCATATGCGCAAGTCAAGCTCCACTCGAGTAGCCCATATGCACGACCTCAACCTGGTCTGTGAAATCAATAGAACTTGTTAAAAGGACAAATTTTTGTCCCAGAGACTCCCCCATCTGTGGAATAGACTCCCTCGCCACGTCAAGCTGAGTATCTCATTATCCCTTTATGGATAATTGGATGAGAAACAGAAAATTCACCCCTGGGATTCCACCTGTGTCCCTACTGGACAGGGGCTTTGGGTGCTGACTTACCTAAACATGGGCTAGACTCTTAGCTAGGCTTATATGGGCCTCAGGGCCAATAGCCTAGTAACTTCCTATGACCCTATGACTCAAACACAACATGCTGGAGAGATAGATATGTATCTCAGAGATTGCCCCTTCTTTGAAACAGGCTTCCTATTCACATTAAGCAGAGCCCTTCCCTGTCCGTCTTCAAACATAATTTAAATCAATGGATGGGGAATCGCAAATTCACACCTGGTGTAACAACTATGTCCATTATGGACAAGGACAGTCTGTAAGATACTCAAGGCACTGGCACAAACTAATACCATCCTTTTGCCTCTAGGGGCTATATAATGGGTATGTTGGGTGGTGGAGTGGTACAGCTGTTAGCACTGTCATCTCACAGTTATAGGTTCTCCAGTTCAATGCTTGGCTGGTGTGCCTTCTGTGCAGAGTCTGCATGTCCTCCCTGCATTCGTGTGAGTTTCCTCTGGGTGCTGTGATTTCCTCACATATTCCAAAGACATGCATTTGGAGCATTTCTCCTTGGGCTACCACAGAAAATGGGCTGTGTCACAGTTGGACTTTCCCAGTGAACACATGTTAAATAAATAAATGAAAATAAAATAAAATTGGGTTATATTTGCTAAGCTTGTAAGGGCTCTTAAGCCATTAGCCCAGTAATCACTTATGAACCTATGAACTACTTTTAGTGTCACTTATACTTAGTAGTATAAATACCACCTTGAGTCTCCTCTAAAAAGAGGTTTCTACCTTAGTGGGACTTAGCTGGTCAAAATAATAAATATATAAGTAAATAAACAACAAATAAACAAACAAGCAAACAAACAAACAAATAAATAAATAAATATAAAACAAAGAAACAGCACCAGAGCACTCCACGGCGATTGGACCATACACAGAGAAAACTAGTAGCACTATAAGTAATAGTTCAAGCATGTAGTATAAAATCCAAGGTTTATTGGAATTCCATGTTAGCGCTTTCACCCTCATGGGCTTCTTCAGACCTTTTACATCTCATAAATGTAATGCTAACATTTATACTGAAGCCTTTATGACATCATTCTTTAATTAAGTAAAATAGTGTTCACCTGTAAGACTTCATTCAAGAACAGTTTATAAATACTCAACCACAAAGCAACTTCTAAAGTTAAAGTATACATACATTAATATATATACTATGCTTATAAAAGTATATATAAACAATATATAAAAAATGCTTAAACATAACAGCATATATAAATATAAAAAATATATAAAACAAATATATTCAAAAATGTTTAATTTTTTTTTTTTAAATGTTATGTATATCAAAACATATGCATGTGTGTATATGCCATGCATCAATAAGATGTTATACAACAAATTATCCAGCTCTAAATCTCCTTCCTCCTCCAAAAAAGACAGACCAAAAACTACAATGTGGCTCCGGTCCCAAGTATAAGAATGAAGGCGAGATAGGAATACAGAACATCAGATGTTATTTTTGGCACCAGCATAACCAGCAGGAAGAGAGGTGTTGTCTAAGGGATTTCTTAAAGAGTGCAGGTGTTGGGATGGAGGTTATTGAGGTAGGGAGGTTATTCCAAAGTTTGGAGGTAGTGAAGGAATGGAGCATTTGACCAGCTGGGAGTTGGGGTTTTTCAACCTTCAGTAGTATTTTGTTTTCTGATCTAAGGGGTCTGTTTGGATGATACAGAGTTAATACGGAGAAGAGAGATGGACAGGCCTTTGGTCTATATATTATTTTATGAGCTGTAGTTAAAAGGAGGTAGTTGAGATGGAGTGGAGGGTTCGAGCCAGTTAAGTTGATGCAGAGATGACCAGTGATGAGAAGAGGATCTAGCATTTGTTGCAAATCTGGCTACTTTATTGTAGCATATGTCAAGCTTCGTTTTAAGTGAAGAGTGTAGGTTTGTGAGGATGGGGGGCACCATATAGGAGGGATGGGAGAAGACAGGCTGAGGCTAGAGTCTTTTTAGCATTATTATTGAGGTAATAGCTATGTCTATAGAGTACAGAATATTTGCCCATTTGATAATTTGATCACGTAATATAGACCCTTATAAACTGCTAGCTGTCACATTCATACATGCTCACTCTCTGGCTGCACTCTCAAAATGGCACTGAAGCTAGTATGTGCTAGCTATTTATATGCACGTGCTGTCCTTGAAATGCTTCTTAAATGTACAGCACACATACACTATTCTACAGCCTCTCTCTTTGACAAATGGATTATGCATTATTGATGACGTTAATTGACATGCAACCGATACAAAATCAATCTTTGACATTCAATTATACATAACTAAATGCATACAGACAATAATGTCCAGGTTGCTGTATATTTCACACTAGGTCTGGAAATACGACCAAATTGTGTGACAGAAATTAGAACTAGGTCTAGCAACTGGGATTGTCTCTGCTGAATGTTCAACTTTGGAGACATCAGGAACATCATCAGGAACGGAAGTAGGAGTTAAGACACCCTCTGCAACAGGAACATTGTCTAGATTTCTCTGAAATCTAGAGTCTGTATCACAGGAACAATGCTGCAATATTGATTCTAATACAGGAAGAAGATATCTGTGATTTCTCCTGTACTCCACACCCTCAGATTCCACAAAGTAGGATCTCAGCTCGACACACATACCTGTAACTTGACCAATCCGGTCGAAATTTTTCGTTTATATCCTCACTGTCTCCTTCTTTTGATGCATTAATAAATCTGCTCAATTTATCATAGCTGGACTTCTGGCTTTCTGAATAGTTGGGCTTTGATTGTTCTGTTGTTCTTTGCTTTAGGCCTCAACAAACTGGAACTGATAGGCAAGTTGTTTTTTCTGGTTTGGCTAGATAGAAGTCTCTGAACAGGCAAGCCAAGTATATTGTCACGGGGTATGTTTCTGAGATTAAGTTAATTCAAAAAGACGTTGGTATTATCATGCTTTGACTTCTGTAGTAATTGAGTTGCACTCTGTACTGCATGTTCAGCTAGTCCATTTGACTGTGGGTATTCTGGACTACTAGTAACATGTACAAAGTTCCATTTTTTTGCAAATTTCTGAAACAACTGACTGCTAAATTGGGTACCATTGTCAGAAATAACTTTGTGTGGACTACCATGGACTGAGAAATGATGTTTCAACTTGGTGATGACAGCAGTGGACATTACGTTAGCTAGTAAATCAATCTCAAAACAGTTTGAATATGAGTCTACCAACCCTAAGTAATGCTGATTGTTCCACTGAAATATATCAGTGCTGACCAACATAGTTCAGGAACTTGACTTGGCTGAAGTGGCTCTTTTTGCAAATGCGGTTTAATACTATTGCATAATGAATAAGAAGAAAGTACTTTATCAATGTCTTTTGCTAGAGAAGGCCAAAATACTAGTCCTCTCGCCCTTCTTTTAGTAGATTCATAACCTGGCTGACCATGATGCAAAATCTGGATATATTCATGTTGTAAGAAAACAGGGACAACAATTTTAGGACCTTTGAAAATAATGCCATCTTCCATCAATATCTCATCTCTGTAAGGAAAATAAGTTTGCACTTCAGGCGGTACACTAGATTGCTTTGATGGACATCCAACGTTATAGGTTCATAGGTAGGTACTAGGCTATCAGCCCTTTGGCCTATAAAAGCCTAGCCAAAAAGGTTCCCTGGCTTTCGCCATCCAAGAAAATTATTTTCCTGTGCCCCTGTCAAGCAGAGCTGCAAAAGTGATCCCTGGGGTAAATTTTCTATTTCCCATCCAGTTATCAAGATTTTTCTTAAAGAGGGCCAATGGGGAGCTTTGCTTGACAAGAATGGGTAGTTTGTTCCAGAGTATGGGACAATTAAATGGGATCAGTCTTTGTATGATCTTTCAGCTCATGAAGTCTCTTGGTAGAAAAATTACGCACTTCCATGACATCAAAGTCAAAATTCTCTGCATTAAGCTGTTCCGTTGCATTTCTGTGGGATCTGGATAAGGTATCAGCCAGATAAAGAAGTTTGCCTTTTGTATAAACCATTTTGAAGTTGTACTTTTGCAATCTGAGCGTCATTCTTTGTAATCTTGCTCAAGCAGAATGCATAGGCTTCTTTAAAATAGTGACTAGAGTTTGGTAATCAGTTTCAATCTGAATAACTCGACCATAAATATAATCATAAAACTTTGAACATGTAAATACTGTTGCCAAAAGTTCTTTCTCAATTTGAGCATATTGCATTTCAGTTTGGGTAATAGTTCTAGATGCATAGGCTTCTGGTCTGACGTCTTGAAAAATAACTGCACCAAGACCAAATTTTGAAGCATCACAGGAAAGAGTTTCCAGTTTATTGACATCATAGTATCTTAATGTAGGTGGGGTGGCAATTTTCTGCCTAAGGTCTTCAAATACTCTCTGATGCTGCTCCAACCAAGGACATGTAACATTTTGTGTGTCAGCTCTCTCAAAGGTGCTGCCAGCTCACTAAAGTCTGGTATAAACTTGCCTAAATATTTGACCACACTAAAAAAACATTGACATTATCTGATTCTGGCATCTCTAGAATGGCTGCTTGTTTGGACAGGTCTGGTCAGAAGCCAGTGCTAGTGAATAAATGACCTACATATGTAACTTCTGGTAGTCTGAATTTGCACTTCAGATGATTGAGTTTCAATTCACATGCTCTGTCTAGAACTTTCTTAAGGTTTCTGTCATGCTCTGCTTCACCATTGCCTATAACCAATAAATCATCTACTATTATGGCACAAGGATAACCTAAAAAAATTGCTCCATTGCACACTGAGACTTCACTTGCAGAATTTATTCCAAATGGCATCCTGAGGAATCTATTTCTTCAAAATGGGGTACTGAAAGTAGTCAGTAGTGAAAAGTTATGATCAAGCATCACTTGACAAAATTAACTTTTTGCATTCAAGACAGAAAAACAGTGGCATTTGGTATTAGGGCTGTGACTTCCTCGACTGTACCCATAGGATGCTGCAGTCTCTTTAATGCTTTGTTCATATCGCTTGGGTCAATACATAGTCTGATTTTTTTCTAGCCTTTTTTGAATGCTGCTACCATGGATGACACCAATTCAGGAGGTTCTGTAACTAGGCAAATTACACCTTACTGCACCATTTTATCCAACTGAGCTTAGACTTTATTCTGCATAGCTATTGGACCTTTTCTTGCTGACCTGAACACTGGACCTATCTCTGGGTCTAACTTCATAGAATACAGAACTGGTAGTTTTCCTAACTTGTCATCAAAAACATCAGCATACTCTGAGAAAATAGCTTCAGTAAAATTAGAACTGAGACATGCTTATATGATGAACTTCTTTGGTAAAATAAAGCAGATTCATTCTCAAACTGTCTCTGAGACCCAGTAATGACTGGATAGGTCTACGGACTTCATAAAATAGTAAGATGTAGCAATTCCTAGCCAAATAACATGAAAGCACTACTGAGCCTTCGGTTTAGATTTTTTCACCTCCATAAGCAACAAGTTTCACACAACTGGTCACATTAAGTTGCTCAACCGCTCTCACCTTAGCAAATCTGTCTGCAGACATAAAATTACACTTTGAACCAGTGTCTCCTTTGAGCTTGGTGGATTCACCATTGATCTGGACAGTACAAAACACTTTGTTCTTTGCCAACAAATTTATTGCATCAATCTTTTCACCAATTACTGATACGTCTATATAGAAAGAAGAGTTGTGGCTCTTCATATGATCAACTTGCTTTTTTAAGTGACCCTTCTTTATAACTAAGTGAGGTTTACTTGATTTGCAAAACTTTTGAAAATTATTCCATTTTTTTACACTTGTGGCATTGCTGACCAAATGCTAAGCACTTTTCTCTTTTCATAGGTTAGTACTAGGCTAACTGCCCTTGCAAGCCATTGTAAGCCTAGCCAATTGTCCCTTGTGAGGCTCAAACACTGCACCTTGTCTTTGTAAGGCAAACACCTTAACCACTAGGCCACCCTCCCAACCCATAAATAACCAGCCCTGCCAGGTTTCAAATCCAGGTTCCTGTGCACTACAGTCACAGTAATATACCACTACACCAAATCAGCTTTCGCCTCATGATTAGCACCACAATTGTGACGCTTAACAATAAAGCTTGATTTGGGTTTTGCTGACTCACTCTTGTACTGCACTGAGCATGTCTTTCTCACTAAACTAGTTTTAGAGCTTGCTGGAAACGACAGGTTTTACCTGACACACCCATAGGGGTTACAGCTGCCATGTGCTTAGGCCTGCTTCTACTAGCCATGTGTTGCATGCTGTCTACATTTGCTCTGGAGCCTGCTGAAACCATGCTCTTATCACTTGCAAAAATACTTGTTTGTCTTTCTGTAACTCCATGGATTTGACAAATCTCAATAGTTTTGCTCAGTGTTAAATCACTGTCACAAAGCAAAATATTTCTTACTGCAGCACTATTAATACCACACACAAGCCTGTCCTTTATCAGCTCATCTTTTGAATCACTAAATCTACATGTTTTAGCTTTGTTTCTCAAGTCAGTAATATAAGCTGCAAAAGTTTCTCCTTGCTTTTGATCTCTTGGTAAAATAAATGCCTCTCCAATGTAACATTTGTCTGGGGGTTGCACATTTCCCTGAATTTGCATCTCAAATACCTGGGGTCTTCCCTTGATTCAACCTGTACAACAATATGTCAGTTTACCCCTTCTCCTTCATATACTGCTGGTGCATATACAAATAAACACTCTCTTTCAATGGCCTCTGACCAAGCTAGGTTTAGCAAAATGAATGCCCTGGTGAATGCATCTTTAACAGAATAAGCTGCTTTCATAAACATATCATACTTTTGCTCAAATATTCTCCATTTCTCTGCAATATTCCAATCAAACACAAGTGGACTTGGTCAGCGAAATGCCTCTGCAATATTAACACATACTGGAGAAGGCTTTTGCAAGTATGCAAGAACACACACACATATACATATGCCAGAAATTTATGCCAGTACTTGTAACTATGTCCAATAGCACAACAAGACTCTGAATAACTGAACTTTGAGAAATAAATCTCCTGGGCAGAAGAATACTCTTGAAATCACTGTTCTGTAAGAAATCACCACTTATCAGTGTAAGAAACATTTCAAAATAACTGCATTGTGTGAATAAACTGGGCAGAAGGAGCTCAGAGTAAAAAACATTTCAAAGTAACTGCACTTTGTGAATAAACAGTACACATCACACTGAAACTTCCCCAAAATGGCTGTACTTTGCTAAATAACTCCGTACAGTGCATGAAATACTCTGCAATGACGGCACTCTGTGAGTAGACACACCCAGCACAAGAAACTTTTCGAAACGGCTGTATTTTGACTGCACTTTAAGGAATAGTTGCACTTTGCACACAATAAACTTTGGAATAAAGGCACAGTAATAAACGCACACTATAATCACTTTTACACATTTTGATATACTGCAAATAACTCTAGTTATGCCCTGAATAGCTTCAATCAATGCAAAACAGTAGTTTTTGCCAAAAGACAGTATTTTGGCAAAATACATGCAGTTGCCTTGCTTTACTTATGCTTAATTTGCCCTTTTACCCTTAGTATATTCATTTTGCTCGTTTAATCCTTCTTCATGCCCATTATACTTTTCTTGTGCTCGTTTTACTCTAAACATGCTCGTTATGTAATTCTGAGGTAATTCCACATCTCTTATGTGCTTTTCTGATAATCGTTTTATCAAATATCTCAATTTTAAACATTTTGTTTAATTAATACATGTTTTTGTGCCACTCACTTGCTTAATAATATGTTCTATGCCCTTGTAATGCTCCATTTTATCTTTTTAATAAAATGAATCATTCGTGCAAGTTTTCATTACCTTTGGTTCATTTCTGGCCCTTTTTTGTACTTGGTTCTCTTAGTTTACCTTCACTGTTAACTCTGGACTTCATAGCTCTGAAAAGCAGTCTCTGGAATCCCGGTTCTGACACCATGTCCCTCGTCTGGCCAGGATAAAACAGACAAACTTCTGTGGGTTCTGTTCAAGTAGCTTTATTATGTACAAACCCATCAGAATTGAGGCTTAATAACTTATTACATAGGTCAACTTATAAACTACTAGCTAGTACACTCATACACGCTCACTCTCTTGCTGCACTTTCAAACTAGCACTGAAGCAAGCATGTGCTTGCTACTTATATGCACATGCTGTCCTTGAAATGCTTCTTAAAGGTACAACACACACTATTTTACAACACCCATAACTACTGAACATACAATGATACTTCCTCCCTCAAACAACTCCACTTTAAAACTCTTCCACTTAAAAATACGAGTCTCCAACAAAATAACTCAATGCCATTTCTGGGTGTACAACATGCTCCAGATTTATTTTATTTATTTATTATTTTACATTTGTTAACCAGGAAAGTCCGACTGGATACATGTCCATTTTCAGTGGAGGCCCAGGGAGAAAAACTCCAGTTGACAAGTAACTAGGCATACATATAACAAGATAAGGCACACAAACAACATCAGCACATAGTAAAAATGCATTGAGATGCAGCTATATATGAAATAATTACATACATTGAAATAATAACATATATTAAGATACAGTTCTACATGAAATAGCAGTTAATTTGGATTTATTATACAGTATAAGCAATATTAGGATGTATCAGGATACATAAAGAGTCTTAGGTATATTTCCTGGATAGTTAACATGGTAAGATTAGTATCAATAGTAGGGTAGTTGAAGGTAGGTAAACAATATTATTGGCAGGGTTAGTGAGGAGTAAATACAGACAATGTGCAAAATATTTACAAACAACCTAGTACATTTATACCAATTACTCCACCTGGGGTTCAAAGATTTATTGATATATGTGAAACTACATTCAGAGAAATAAGTGTATCTGATAGCAATGATTACTCTTTTTGTAATTTGACTTCAGAAGAGCAGAGAGCTCTGAAAGAATTAAGGAATTTACACTCTCTGGTTATTAAACAAGCAGATAAGGGTGGTGGTATAGTTCTCTTAGATAAAGAACTATACGTACAACAAATGGAAACACTTTTATTAAACACTGATACATACCAGTGCATTTCTAAACCTGCTGTAAATGCAATTATTGATAAAGTTTTGTTTTTCCTCTTTGATCTACTTATTACTGGTTTAATTTATGAACCACTTTTTAAATATTTTAATATTACTAAACCTGTTGTCCCTAGTATTTATGGTCTACCTAAGGTCCATAAAGATCTTTGCACACCACCAATGCGGCCCATAGTCTCAGGGGCTAGCTGGTGCACTGAACCCCTTTCTATATATGCTGAAGGCAGCCTATGTGGCCTTTTAGAGAATTGTCATACTATACTAAGGGATACCAAGATGTTCTTAACAAGGTTATATAACAGAATGGATAGTACTGATATGGATTTAGATTTTGTCTTGGTTACCATGGATATAGAATCACTATTCACCAGCATACCCAATACATGGTGCATTGAAATGACAAGAGAGTTTCTGACAGTTGACAAGTGTTTTAATAATACCAAAATTCAATTGATTTGCAGTTTACTAGAAATTATCTTGGAAAATAACATTGTTATGTTCCAAGAACAGTTTTATTACAGAAGGTTGGCGTAGCCATGGGGACTCCCTGTGCCAACAGCTACACCAACCTTGCCTTGGTTTGCTGGGAAGAAGTTAACATTCTATCTGACAAGAATCCTTTCTTAGGATAAGTACTATGGTATGTACGTTTTGTAGACGATCTCTTCATGTTATGGAAAAGTAATGGTTTGGACTTTACCTCATTTTTACAATACCTACACACCACCACTGATTTTTTGAGATTTTCTCACCAGATCTCTGCCATTGACATCTACTTTCTTGATGTACACATTACTAGGTCTAGTTTAAATCAGTTAAATGGTACTATTTATTTTAAACCGACTAGAAAGAATACACTTTTACATAAATCCAGCATGCACCCTAGACATATACCTAAGAATGTACTTAAAGGCCAAGTCTATAGGACCTTAAGACTACATGATAAAGATGAGGCTGCAGAGATTGCACTTAACAGTTTAAAATCTGATTTTCTGGAAAGGGGTTACCATGATACTGACATTGATAAGACTATTTCCAATGCTTGGCAAATGAGACATACCAGATGTAGACCATACTTTCAATCTACTAGGAATGATTCTGCTGATAACAATGTCGTTCCGACTAGTAATGATTTTAGAGTTGTGTTCCAATTTGCTAGTAACATTAACCAATACACTGATGTTATTAGGAGACATTGGCATCTGTTACAAGAGGTCCCTAACCTTAATGCCACAATTGCCAATACTCCACGCTTTAGCTTTAGGAACAATAGGTCACTTAAACAGTATCTTTGCAACAGTGAACCACGCAACACTACATGCATTTCCACCCGTCACGGCACTTTTCCATGTAGATCATGTAGTGCATGCCCATATATCTACAGTAAAAACATATATATTCATCCAACCAGACATTTTAAACTACATTCCAACACTTATTCAGATTGCAAGACCACTGACGTCATTTACTTTTGCTTTTTCCAGCAATGTCCTGCCTTCTAAGTTGGCAAAACTAATAGTCTTTTTAAAGACAGAATTTTAGAACATATCCGTGATATTAAGAATAGTAAGCAAACAAATGCACTTTCTAACCATGTTATGTGCACAGATTCTTCTCATTCCTTCAAATTCTTTGTCTTGCAACACATATATAGAAATCTGAGAGGTGGAGATATAGAAAATGTTACAGAGAGCCATGAACAGAAATGGATACTGAAACCTAATGCAGAAAGATACCCAGGCCTCAATGGTGCCACCTCTTTGATTCCATTCTTGAAAGCTAGACGCCTTAAACATTGACAATTTTTATTGTTCATTTTTATTTTTATTGTTACCTTTATTATATTACATTGTATGCATATGCAAATGTATTTTATGCAGCATTTATTCAGCATTTTATATCTTTTTCATACCATTACTATGCTCATGTGGTAACTGTCTCTTTAAATAACTTTTGGTGTATGACATCATTAATTGATGAGATAATTGTTTTTTTACCTATTTAAGCAGTGCTATTCACTTGATCTTTGTCTGATGAAGCAACTATTGATGTGAAAGCGCTCACCTCTGTCGTTTACTTTTTGTTTTCATTAAACGTTATTGTGTGTTACCTTGGTGCATTGTGTTTATATTTTTAGAAAATAAATAATCCCCAGCTGGGTTATTTGCTTTGGGGGCCTTAAGTAGAAAATTGTCACTTGATCGGAGAGGTCTTGAGGTAGTTTGAGGCATAATTAAATTTTTAGTGATGGTACCCTGTCTGGTTTATTTAATATCTTAAGAGCAAATACAAGTTGGTTGTAGCGGGGGAGGTGGGGAAATTCCATCCAGTTGAGCTGTTTGAGAGAAAGACAGTGATGGGTTTGATTAGCTGATCTAGTGGCAAATCTCGCAATTTTATTATAGCATGCAGAAAGTTTGTTTAGTTCAGTTCAGACTCGGCTAAGTTAGGATGGGGGATGCATAAAACAGAGTTGAAAGGTTAGGATGGGGGATGCATACAACAGAGTTGAAAGGTTAGGATGGGGGATGCATACAATAGAGTTGAAAGGTTAGGATGGGGGATGCATACAACAGAGCTGAAAGGTTAGGATGGAGGATGCATACAATAGAGTTGAAAGGAGATGAGAGTGAGCGATGTTAGCTTTGGCAGTATGTTTTTGTCCTCACTTGTCCTCACTGAATCCTAGTTAAAACAAAGCATTAAAGACACCAAAATTACTCCTCAGAGCTATAACATATTTTGAATAGATCTCACAGTCAAAACTACGGAGGGGGGACTATCATGTACCTGGACTCCTATGTATTCAGCAGTATCTCTGTGATAGTCCCAAATGTAACAATGTTTAAATACTAATTACTACACTTCATCTAAACCAAATAACATATTTTGACTAGATCATAGATATATAGCCCACCCCCATAACAGCCCCACAATACTAGAAACCATTATCTCCTGAGTATCAGCAAACACCAAACTAGCATCCATCATAGCTGGGGATGTCCGTATGAACTGGAAACCATTAACAGTTTATGTAGCACTCATTCACTGAACCTGTATAACTTTACACAACTTATTGAGGTCCCAACCATTTTAATAAAATATCACATTAATTTTTAACCCTAAACTGTACCCTTACAACCTACTCCCCTCCAAAACAACTTCCAATCTGGCACACTACCCCATAATATTAATGACCACCACTCAACTTATGCTACTAGAAATTACAATAAGAACTCATCTGTTCTGAACTATAATATTGTCCACAACCTAACTAACCTCAGCATCAACAAATAAACTGGCACCAGTTAAACATCCCACCCTAGTTACAGCAGCAGAAATGTTTTATACAGCTTTCTTGGATATTTGAAACAACCAACCCCACCCCCAGAGGAAAATGCATCAAAACCAATCCCACGCAAAAATGCATCAAAACCAATCCCACACTAAAATGCATCAAAACCAATTCCATGCCAAAATGCATGAAAACCAATCCCACGCTAAAATGCATCAAAACCAGTCCCACACTAAAATGCATCAAAACCAGTCCCACGCCAAAATGCATCAAAACCAATCCCACGCTAAAATGCATCAAAACCAATCCCACACTAAAATGCATCAAAACCAATCCCACACTAAAATGCATCAAAACCAATCCTACACTAAAATGCATCAAAACCAATCCCACACTTTGTTAACTCTAAAGACAAAACAGCTATGAGGGAAAGAGACAGAGCCTGGAATAAATGGTATCAGAACCAGACACCTCAAGCCTTCTTATACTGCAGAACTCAATCAAGTCAAAACCTTAGTAAAAAAAGACAAAAATGCATCCATTTCCAAAAAACAAACCCACAGACTTTCTGACAGTCAGTTGCCTATCTGATAGACCATGGCAGATTACATCAGCCTAAACCTATGTCCAATGACTCTCTCCTGTTTCATCAGTACAGCTGCTTCCCTCCTTCTCCTTGTCTACGTTGAATCTGTAATGACTCCACTTCAAATATTGTTTGTAGTATATATATATATATATATATATATATATATATATATATATATATATATATATATTCTATGCTTCCCTGCTAAAACAAAATGTGTCAGAGTGAAGTGATTAATAGCATAAAAAGTTGTTTAACCATCACAGGGACATTTACCTCATGGCCACAGTCTGTATGGTAGCACTAATCCTTTAGAACTTTAAACCCTGTAAAGCATTTTGCACTCCAACTCATTTTTTTTTTCTTAAACTACTGGTAAATTGAAGCAGCTAAATCTCGACATACTTTAAAGAATTATGAGTGGTTCTCTCTGTTCATAACTCATTTGTTATAAGTTCTTGTCACGGGTATTAAGATTTACCTCCTGAGGTGAATTTTTTGACACATCCATGTCTTAGACACATAGGTATGTTCATAATACTCTGTGTGGATTACTGAGAGAGCTATGCAGTGACGTATAAATGCATTATCTAAGAGAAGAAGCAACGAATGTGAGTCTGTGAATGTTTGTACATAACACTGCCCTAATCCATTAGGAATGTAGAAACAATACTAGTCACACAACTGTATGGATTATAAGAGGCCTAGCTTTATAAACCATTAAAAAGACACACTTAAAAGTTCTTGCCACACTTTCCAAATACTAATAGCGCTCACCTTCCAAATTCAATTTACAGACTTTACTGTATGCAGTTTTACTTATCCTGTTCTTATTGCATTAAATAAATTAACATCATCTTGTTGTTTGTAATTAATCAAGCACAAACTACCCATTTTCTGATTCAGTACCACTTGTGCAGACATCTTTTTTGACTTTTATTGAATTGGCACTTCAGTTACTCTAAACTCTCCAACAAATATCAAATAACTTTAAAGCATTTTATCCACTAATAACTGAGGTAAGAGGGTACTAGGCCCAAATGTGTTTTTCAGGGCAGCACATAAGCAATGTCTGATTAAGTATTTTGTTCAAAATCATGGGAGGGTGGCCTAATGGTTAAGGTGTTTGCCTTACAAACACAAGGTGCTGGGTTTGAGCCTCACAAGGGATAATTGGCTAGGCTTTAAATGGCTCACAAGGGCAGTTAGCTTAATACTAAGCTATGAATTAGATGACGGAAGACATAATTTCATGCTGAAGCTTATTAGCGGTTCATAAGCCATAATTGTCTGCGCTCAACTACGATGAGAAGACGGAAAAAGAAGTTATGTCTTACCATAACGTTCCATCTGTATTGCTGATCCTTGTTCAGTCATTATGCATGGGTATTGGTTCTGACCTTGGAACCGAGCTGGCCATTTGACAAGCTTACGTCAGCTTCAAACTCTCGAGCTAAACTCTTAGCCACAATCCCCCTCTCTCTGTTACCCCTTACTTCTGGTCAAATAACCTAAGAGAACCGGATGATGCGATCCCCTAGAAACCACAGGAGGGGGAAGGAGGAAGGGTCGTAGTGACTGAACGAGGATCAACAATACAGATGGAATGTTATGGTAAGACATAACTTCTTTATCTGATACTGTTAATCCTCGTTCATTCCTTACGCATGGGACAGAGTCTCCAGCTACCTCTATTCCTGGGAGGCTCTCATGGAAGGACATTCCTGAGCACCATAGAACCAAAAGATGCTCTTCCCCTGGAGGCCAAGTCCAATTTGTAATGATTGGTGAAGGTATGAGGCGTAGCCCAAGTTGCAGCTGCACAGATGTCATGTAAGGAAGCTCTGGCATGGAAGGCAGCACAAGTTGCCACCGACCTTGTTGAATGAGCTTTCATGGTAGTAGGCAACGAGATATTGTGTTGTGTATAAATGAAGGTCACACAGTCTTTGAACCATCTATCTAATGTGACCTTAGCAACAGCAGATCCTAATCTAGGTCCAGAAAAAGCCAAAAATAACTGGTGAATGCATCTTTAACAGAATAAGCTGCTTAAAAGTTTTTGCCACCATTTCCAAATACTAATAGCGCTCACCTTCCAAATTCAATTTACAGACTTTATGTATGCAGTTTTACTTATCCTGTTCTTTTTGCATTAAATAAATTAACATCAGCTTGTTGTTTGTAATTAATAAAACACAAACTACCCATTTTCTGATTCAGTACCATTTGTGCAGACACATCTTATTTGACTTTTATTGAATTGGCACTTCAGTTACTCTAAACTCTCCAACAAATATCAAATAACTTTAAAGCATTTTATCCACTAATAACTGAGGTAAGAGGGTACTAGGCCCAAATGTGTTTTTCAGGGCAGCACATAAGCAATGTCTGATTAAGTATCTTGTTCAAAATCAGATGACTAAAGACTAAAGGAATCAAACACATAATTACATTTTTAAGCTTATTAGCGGTTCAAAATTGCCTGTGGATATCTAAGGTATGTAGGCAATACTCTCCTCTGTTTGAATGATTGGAAAAGAAAACTGGCAATTCAATGGCTTGATTAATGGACATTTCAGAGATCACTTTAGGCAGAAATGATGGATTAGTTCTCAGAGACACTCTATCTCTGTGAAAAATCAAGTATGGACTCTTGATACATAAAGCTTGAAGCTCAGAAATATGTCTGGCAGAAGTAATGGCAAACAAAAACAAAGTTTTCCATGACAAATACTTGAGGTCGCAAGAAGAGGCTGGTTTGAAAGGTGGCATTGTCAGAGCTTGTAGAACTAATGATAAATCCCATGGTTTAATAGGTTCTCTAAAAGGTGGCTTCAGATGATTCACTCATTTTATGAAAGTCTTGCACAATTTGTGGGACATAAGAGAGGAATCTTGGACACCCTAATGAAAATTAGAAATTGCAGCCAAATGAATTCTAATGGCAGAGGCCGATAGACCCGATTGAAAAAGGTTGGCCAGATAGGCTAGTATTATCGACACTGGTGCTGAGAAGGGGTCTACATGTTGATCTTTCAGCCAACAGGTAAATCATTTCCACTTGCTCAGATAAGTAATTCTAGTGGAAGACTTATGAGATGCAATGAGAATATCACGTACTGGTAAAGAAAGAGCATTCTGCCTGGCAATCAAGGGAAGTGGATTAGCCAAGCCATGAGCTTCAGGCTGTTCAAGTTGGGATGAATCAGGTTCTGTGGATGTGAGATCAACTCCGGGGTTGGATGGAGAATCCATGGGTGATCTAGTAGGTGTGGCCATAGGAAGGGGAACCAAATCTGTTGAGGCCAATATGGTGCTATGAGGATCACCTTGTTCTTCAACCGACGACTTTCTTCAGAAACTGGGGAATGAGGGGAAAGGGTGGAAATGCGTAAAGAAGACCCGAGGGCCAATTGTGGACTAGAGCGTCCCTGGGTGACTGTCCCGGAGGGAGAATCAGGGCGAAGTAGTTGCTGCATTTGCAGTTGGTCGGGGATGCAAAGGGGTCGCAGCAAGGACAGCCCCAGCGGTGGAAGATCTCTGCTGCTATCAAAGGATTCAGGGACTACTCGTGAGGTTGAAGAATGCACCTGCTGAGTCTGTCTGCTATCATGTTGGAACTCCTGGTAATGTGTGTTGCTAGAAGAAAATGGTTGGTAGCCATCGCCCATTGCCATGGTCTCTCGACAAAGGGGGTAAGATTTGGTTCCACCTTGCTTGTTGATGTACCAGACCACCGACATGTTGTCTGATTGAATCGCAATTGTCCCAGATGGCAACAGGGGATGGAATGCTTGCAACGTCAGAACTCTAGAACATTTATATGCAGATGGACTTCTAGTTCAGACCAAGTGCCTTGGACTGTCTGTCCCTGACATAGCTCCCCCCCACCCCATCAGGGAGGTGTCCGTGGTCACTGTAGCCTTGGGTTGCTGGGGGGAGAAGGGGTGAGACCATTGTGACAGATTGTGTGTCATCCACCAATTTACATCCTGTTTGTCCCTGTGGGTTACTCGAATCATGGCTGAAAGAGGATGCTGAAAAGGATACCATTGAGTGAGCAGTAGCCATTGTAGAAGCCTCATGTGAAACCTGGCCAGGGGAACAATGGTGATGGAGGCTGCCATGGAACCCAACAGCTGTAGAACTGAGTGAGCCGTGGATTTCTCCCCTGAAAGGATTGGAAGCAGTTGTTGCTTTATCCTTAAAATTCTGTGCTCTGGAATAGCAGCTCTGCAGTTCTTTGTGTCCAAGATAACCCCTATGAATTCTGTCGATTGAGATGGGGTGAGACTGGATTTTTGCCAGTTTATGGTTATACCTAGCCTTTGTGCTGTGAGGAGAGAGTATGCCAGGGCTTCTTCCAGTAGATGTCTGGTGGGGGCGGAAATGAGCCAGTCGTCTAGGTATGGAAACACCTGGAATACTTGAAGTCGCAAGTGAGTTGTGATGACTGCCATGCACTTTGTGAACACTCTGGGGGCTGTACAGAGTCCAAAGGGTACTACTCTGAACTGGTAGTGACTGGCTCCCGCATGGAAGAGCAGAAATCTTCTTGATGGCCTGTCCAATTTTGTGTGGTAGTATGCATCTTGAAGATCTATCGAGCACATCCAATCATCTTTTTCCAAAAGCGGGAGGATAGACTGTATTGTGACCATCCAGAATTTTTGTACTCTCACAAACATGTTCAATACACCAAGATCCAAAATTGGTCTCCAGTCCCCTGTTTACTTTGGCAACAAAAATAGTCTTGAGTAGAATACGGATCCTATCTGGTCTGGAGGGACTATTTGGATGACTTTTTTTCTTCGCAGCTTTTCTATCTTTAATGCTGCTTCTTACCTTTGACTGGGTGGAACGTCGGGAAGGTTTTTTGAAGGGGCAGGACAAAGATCAAAGGGGATATGATAACCTCTGGTTATAATCCTTTGTACCCAAGAATCAGTGGTGATGGTTAGCCAGGCAGAAGGGTACAAGGAGAAACATCCCCCAACCACCTCCAGAGGAAAGGAGTTGGGCCGCTTTTCAGGAGTGCTGGTAGGATTGACCAGGGAAAGAATCCCTGGAACCCTGGTTACGCGGTCCCCCTCTGACCCGAAAGGAGCATCTTCCTGTGAGTTTCCCCATCTGGCTCTAGGGGAGAACTTGGCCTGGGTGTCACGGAAAGGCCCCTGAGATTTCTTGAACCATATCTTCCCACTCTTTTGGTTTCGGGAGGAAGCACGTTGAGGGGAAGAATAATGGACACCAATGGCAGAAAGGGTCTTACCGTCCTGTTCACATCTGGTCAGTGTGCTTTTAACTTTGGGTCCAAACAATGAGGAGGCCTCAATGGGAGCGTTAAGAAAGGAAGTCTTAAAGGCTTCCACAAAATTGCACAAGCGCATCCAGGCATGTCATCTCAAGACCGCAGCTGAACCCACTGCTCTAGCTGCTCCTTCTGATGCGTGACATATCAGTCGCATAGAGGAGTTAGATATTGATTCAATGGTGCAGCTGAGAGGCCACTTTGTCATGGACCTCATCAGACACAGCACCAGCCAAGGTTTCAGAGAGCTCAGAAATCAGATCCCTTTGAAGCCTGGTAAAGTGTGCCATATAATTCAGGACCTGATAATAAAGATCACTGATGCAAAGGTGCACTTCCCTATTTTGTCCAGGGTCCAGGACTCTTTGTTAGGTGGATAGACAGTCTGGCTTTCTTCTTCTGCCAGATCCTTTTTTGTTGCGGCCACCACCACCAAAGCATCCACAGGAAGACCTCTGGACCAATGGGGATCCAAAGCAGGAGGGGAGAAAATCTTATCTGGCCTCCAGGGAATAGCTTCAATGGTATCAGGAGCCTTCCAAGCATGCTGCACATTAAGCCGGACAAGCTCATCGGCAGGTGGAGTAACCCAGAAGGGAGGGGGCCGGGCACGAAAGGCCTGCAGGAGCACAGATTCCTCAGAGGTCAGATTAGAGGACTGCCAATCACCTCTCTCTTTCAGGATTTGGAAGATATCACCAAAGGATACCTCAGAGGGTGACCGGGGGGATCCTTCCCCCCTCATCAAAATCTGTGTCTTCAGTGAGGAACTCCTCTGTGGAGTCCATGTGCTTCCTCTTATACCAACTTTTCTGGTGGACCTCCTTAGTGGGAGAAGCTGGAGAAGACAGCAGAAAAGGGGATTCCTGTGGGAATATGTCCTGAGGCCCTTGCACCTGGTGTCTACTAGGTGCAATTTGTGAAACCAGTGTACAAGAGGAGGGTGGAGGTATAGACAGTCCAGTATCGCCAGCAGCAGCAAAAGCCTTCTCCATCAGTTGGAAGGCTGGTCCACCTGAAGGGGAGTGAATGTCTAGGATAGGGATCACCCCCCTCCTAAGTGGCTCAGTCTGCCGACCTGGAGTCCCTAGATGGCTGTGGAGCAGTAAACTATGCGTGTCACAACTGACATCCTGGGCTGTAGTGAAACTTTCCTGCGGTTCCTTAGTGAGCTCCAGAAAGGGGACCGCAGAAGGGGGAGATGGTGCTATATCAATGGACTTCAAAGGCAATGAAGGAGGAGAATAAGAAGGGGTCTTTGGAGATGGGTGATCACCTCCCAAGGAAGGGTAGTTCCTGAGGGGTTGGATACCTCTGGCCAAGAGCACCTGATCCACAAGATGCAACACATCGTGTTCGGAAAGGCTTCTAGTGGACCTAATGAAGACTGAGGGAGAAACAGGCCTGTCCACAGAAGAGGCAAACTCGGTGCCCATCTCACCAGTCTGCACCGAGGACAACAGTGCCGAGAGAGACTGGACTATGGGTGTCTGCACCGAAGAAGTCATCGGTGCTGAGGTCATGGCCTGCACCAACACAGGGATTGGTGCCAAAGTGGTTGTTGGTACCAAAGCTGGAACCGACAAAACTGGAGTCAACAATAAAGGCATCGGTTCCAAGGACGATGTTGGAACCGACATGGTCAAGGTCTGCACCGACTGAACGGTCGGTGCTGATACAGTGGTAATAGTCTGAACCGAGGAGCCCCTCGGTGCCAATATAGTGAAGGCTGCAGGAGAAGATGGAGCTGAGATCACTAATGGAGCCGAAGGCCTCGGTGCCGAAGGTCTAGGCACCGAAAGCACTGGGGCTGACTGAGTGAGCTCCAGAGCTGAAACTTTAGCCTTTTTAGGTTTTGCTTGGCGGAAGTCCTGAGCCGGGGACGAAGGCAAAGATTTAACCTTGGTAGGAACATCCAAGATTTTCTTATGGGCTCTAGGTGGGGTTGAAGCCTCCGACCCAGAAATAGCCTCTGAAAAGGGAGATTTAAGAAGTCCCTTCAGCAAAAGATTGTTTTTCCTTTCCAACAAAGTTTTATTTGAAAAGTTTTCACAGATAGTACAGGGTGGGTCAACAGACAAGTGGGACACCCCCAAACAGTAAACGCACAAAGGGTGTGCATCAGAAGTAGGAAGTCTGTGTCCACAATCAGAACACTGCTTAAACCCCAGACTACCTTTCTTATCTGTCATGACAGCAAATAAATTAATAGAAAAGGGTACCAGCAATGGTACAAAGGAATACCCGAAGGTATGAAAAAAAAGGGAAGGATTACCAACGATGGTAAAGAGAGAATACCTTGTGGTAAAACGGTAGAGAAAAGAACAGAAAAACCTGAAGAAAATATGTACGCTATATGTGGTAGGGTAAGAGACAATGAAATAGAAACTTTTCTGACAGAAAAGTAATATGAAAGACTATTAAACAACAAATAACTGTACTTAGCTCAAGAGAAGCAGCTTGACACGACCGAATGGCAATGCTGCAAAGGAAATCTGAGGTAACGGAGAGAGGGATTGTGGGTAAGAGTTTAGCTCGAGATTTTGAAGCTGATGCGAGCTTGGAAAATGGCTGGCTTGGTTCCAAGATTGGAACTGATACCCATGCGTAAGGAATGAACGAGAATTAACAATATCAGATGTTCTGTTAGAGCCTGTACTTTGCAACTATCGTCCCTCTCAGAAAACAAATGTGTGACATTTGGTCTGAAATTTGTAGAGTAACTAAGGTGGAGTATGATGAAAATTGCTGACACAAGGGTATTTTAATGTAACTTTGCAAACATTTCTGGATTACAGCTGTGCAAACCAATATATATAGTTTTCCCAAGTATTACACCTTAGTTATGATATTGTTTTCCATACTCAGCTCTTTCTCTTTTCCTAAGAGGTCTTCTATATAATAAGGCCAAGTTTGAACATACCATTCAAGGTCTTTTCTTACACTGGTAGTTGTATGCATGCTTTCCCTCCCTCTGTGTTGCAATACTTTTACGATTCTCGTTCACATCTGTCAATGTCTGATCATGCAAATAATGGAATATACTTGTCTTTGAATATTTTAGTTATATTTGGGGTAAGCTCTCCTTTATCATGATCCTTTGAACCTAGTTCCTTTTTCTTATAATTAAGATGAATTAATTGTATTGACTATAGATCTGAGATGGAATACACATAAATTTCACAATTTCAATGTAGTGATTTAATTGTTCTTAGTGAGCATGGAAACCCCCAAACAAAGGCACTCTTCCTCTATCCTGCTACCTTTACTTAAAACTGAACCATGGACATGCACATTCCAAAATGTTTTGGATGAAATGGGCATTCTGAGACACTGACAGCCATCTACTACTTAAACGTACCAACACAGTATGTGAGAACTGTAGTTACGTAATGACTCTGGAGACAAAGCTCTCAAGTAAGACCACCTCATTTTGCAAACAGGTTGTCAGTAACATATAACCCTACCCTATACATATCTCACTCAATACAAACCAAATACATAGACCTACTTATGCTAAGGCTCTTAAACGTAACCTGCCTAAACTAGAAAGGAGTCCACAATATAGGCCATGAAACAAGTGTCCTCTGCAACCTCAAAACACTCAACTCAGGCAGTACCTGTCATGAAACATACATCTAAGGCTCAGTGTGTCTCAAATGAAAAGTCCATAAGACAATCCTAATCACCATCCAACATCTTAGTCATGGGTGGTTCTATAGTGGGACACAGTGATGCACCCCTCAACAGGTTGTGCAAAGAGAGGGTCACAGCCAGTTAAATGTCGGGAACCAGGATTCCCCACATCATACATGCACTCAAGTCCTTACACCACAAGTACACACATGACACAGTCATAGTACACATATGACATAGTCACAGTACATGTGGAAGTAAATGGCTTGAGATGTCCCTCCCTGGACTATATGAGGAGAGACATGATGGAGCAAGCTAGGATGAGATCACAGAAGGTATGATCAAGATGTGGGCTAGATAGAGGAGAAATGGCTCAAGGGGGTACTCATAGCAGTGTGAAGAGAAATGTATCCCACATGACTGGAGAATGAGCATAGTAGTGCCAGTGTTCAAGACCAAAGGGGACATTTACAACTGTGGGCAGTACAGAAGTATCATAATCGTATTACAGTGCATGAAGGTTCTAGAGAGGGTGATTGATAAATGGATATGCAGAGTCATAGACAGTAAAAAGGGAGATGATGATATCAGATTCAGATCCGGATGCAAGATAACCAAACTGATGTTTGCAGTGAGACTGATATTTGAGAAGAAGCTGGAGATGAGGAAAGAGTCCAACTGGACATTCCTATACTTGGAGAAAGCATATGACAAGGACCAAGGAAAGCTGATTTGGACAGGCCTGCAGTGGTTCAAAGTCCCAAAAACATTAGTAGAATTAGTACAGGCTATGTACAAGGACCCAATGACTCAAGTACAAACTGTTTTGTTTTAGGAGATTGGTTTCCAGTGGGAGTGGGTGTGTACCAGGATTCAGCTTTGAGCCGACTGATGTTCATACTGATGATGGACTACATTAGCACACAGGTTGGAGGAGACATTTCAACAAAGTTGAAATATGCAGATGATGTGGCATTACAGGCAGACTCTGAGCAAGAACTTCAGCAAAGGACAGGGGAATGGAATGTAAAACTCAAGACACATGGGATGAAATTGAGTACAGATAAGATGGTGGTAATGACAGCAAACTAGGGAAACCAGAAGCTGAGAAGTGAGATAAAAGGGAAAATAGTGGAATGGGGGTAACAGCTTCCAGTATCTAGGTGGGGTGGCTGAGGAGAAAGGAAGGCTGAATGAGGAAGTCAAAACTAGAATTAGTGGTGCTGCAGAGTATCAGAGGTAGTGAATAATGGAAGAATGCCAAGGAAGCTGAAGATAATATGTACAAACTTTGGTGTGACTAGTACTACTCTATGGTACAGTAACCTGGGCAGTAAAGGCAGAGCTGTTGAAAAGCTAGAGTTGACAGAGATGAAGTGCCTCAGAAGGTTGGTAGGATGCACACTGTAGGACAGATGAAGAACTGAGGACATAAGTACAGAAGCCAAGGTGTCTCCAATAACAGATAAACTAAACGAGAACAGATTACAGTGGTTCAGGCACATGTACAGAAAAGCAGAACAAATATTAATAGCTTATAAATGGAAACACTTTTAACAACATTACTAATATTTATTCTGAGCGAAGTTTTGTGGTAGATCTTTTTGTTAGTCAATTAGCCATTTTGTTAGTGAATTGGTTTCTTAATTAACAAAGTTTGGATTAGTAGGTTAGCCTTAATAAGCTGTTCTTATATTATATATTTTAATTTGTAAGGCAGCACATTCTCAATTTACTCTATGGTGTTAAGGAGGAAGTGGGACTTGGTTAAAGGAATGAGTTTAATGCTTTTATTGCTTTTAACAGAACCACCCTCTGTAACCACTCCCTTACTCCAAATAACAAGATTGTATATAAATTAATGAATGTCTTTAATACTCTTAATTATACTCAACTAGGATCACTTGTTTGTGGGTTTCAGTAAAGGATATTCCATTTTTAACTCAACAGTGGACTACCTACTATTTTATTATTTTGTAGTATGTATTTTAAAGTTCAAATTTTATTACTGAACTAGTTGCATTACATATTTCAAGGAGAGAAATTCACACCCTCCACACTGCAAAGTTTCTGCTTGGTTTGTTTTTGATGCAGTATAGGTTGCATACTGGGTTTTCTGAGACTTTGAGGGATATCACGGAGTTTTCTTTTTGTATATGTGAAGGATGAAAGTTCTTTATCTTTATTAAATACTTAGGTTCATAGGTTCATACTAGGCTATCTGCCCTAGGGCATTTATAAGCCTAGCCAGAATGTGTTTGGCTTTCGCCACCCATTTTAAATTTATTTTGATATGCCCTTTTTTGAGGTTAGTATACTGTGCCTCTGTCTAACAGTGACACAGAAGTGATACCCGGGGTAAACCTATGATCTCCCATCCACTCATCAAGATTCCTCTTGAAGAGAGTCAATGAGGGACTCTGCCTAACCTGGACTGGGATTTTATTCCAGAGTGAAGGGAGCCTCTGGGTTATGAATCTGTCCCTCCAGCATGTCCTATTTATTTCAGTGCTGAGGTTCAAGTCTCTTGAGCGTGTAGCTCGATGGGATTTGGATTTTCTGAGGTGCAGCATGTCCATTAATTCCGGGTTGGACATGGCTTTATACGTCAGGCACAGATCGCCTCTGAACAGGCGGTATGCCACTGAGTAGAGCTGGAGTTTCTTTAACCGGGCAGCATATGGCATCTGTTTGAGCAATTTGATCCTCTTGGTGAGGTACTTTTGGGGTCTTTCCAGTTGCTGCAGGTGTCTGGTAAGGTACATCCCAAAAGGGGCATTGTACTCAATTATGGGCCTGATGAGGGCTGAGTAAAGAGGCACGATGACCTCCCCTGATCTAGATGTGAATCCCTTCATGATTAGGTGGGCTATATAAAATGTTTTTCTAACCACTTTGGCCACGTGGTTGTCAAATAAGAGATTGCTATCAACTTGGGTCCCCAGGTCCCTAATTACTTCTTCTGTACTTAATGGATTATCACCTATGTGGTAATTTGTGGGCACTTTGTTTTTGCCAAAGGGGATGACTATGCACGTTTTGGCATTTAGCTTGAGGCCATGGCTCTGGCACCAGTTGTCTGTTTCTATGAGGCCCTTTTGGAGGATGCTTGTGTCGGCTGGAGAGTCGATTATGGCGCCCAGTTTGCAGTCATCTGCGAACTTGGTCAGCCACAGTCCTTCCATGTTGGCCTGTACCTCAGAGAAATATATACCGAACAAGAGAGGTCCCAGGATTGAGCCTTGTGGGACACCACTTGTAACTGGTTTGGAGTCTGACATGGCTCCAGCAATTCTAACCATGTGGGTTCTGTCCTTGAGCCAGTTTGCAATCCATCTAGTGACATAGGGGTTTATATTTAAGCTGGTGAGCTTATCTATAATGCCCAAGTGGGGTATTGTATCGAAGGCTTTTGCGAGGTCCAGGTAGGCTGTGTGGACCACCTTCCCCTCGTCAATGGCCTTGGTGACTGTTTCAAAGAAATCAACCAGGTTTAAGAGGCAGGATCTGCCCTTAACAAAGCCGAACTGGGTAGGATCCAGTGTCTGTAGGTCCCCAATATCTTTATTTATGAGGTCCATGATGATCCTTTCCATAGCTTTGCAGACCAAGCTAGTCAGGCTTGTGGGGTGATAGTTTCCAGGATCCGTTGAGGCACCACCTTTATGGAGAGGGAACACTGTTGCTGTATGCCACTCTTTGGACACATATCCTGTAGTAAGGCTGAGATTGAACAGTAGTTTTATGTTTGGGTTTAGCTCTTCTTAGAGTTCATGTAGGACGCAGCCCGGGACACCATCTGGTCCCATTGATGCTGTGTTTTTTGCTTTGGAGTGGGCGGCTCTTAACTGAGCATCTGAGATGTCAGGGGGGCAGCAGGATGTTGGCAATGTCTGTGGGTTCAGTGTATTTTTTGTCATTTTGGACTAATTCTGAGCATATCTGGGAATTACCACCCAGGTTCCTAACATTACTAAAGAAAGCCTTGTGATTATCCTTAGTGTCCTGTGCAATTTTTCTCTCGAAGCTGACCTTAGACAATTTTATGAGTGCCCGTAGTTTTTTGCTAATACTGATCAGTGATGCCTTCCCTTTTTGGGATTTTGCTCTATCATTTAGTAGCTTCCTCCTTCTATTGTATAGTTTGTTTATGGCTGGGGTCCACCAGACAGGACGTCTGCCTTTGGAGGATTGGGTCTTGGTTTTATTTGGGATCGCACGATCCATGCATTCCTGAAGGTGTTCATAGAATCCGTTTATAAAGGATTCTGCGGTCTGGGCCGTATTTTCCACAGGCCCGGGGGCTTTGAAGGATTCCACCTCGGTTTTGAGGAGTGTGAAATTTGCTTTAGAGAAGTTTTTCACTGTGGTTTTCTGGGCAGGGGTGGGGTCGGGATGTGAATATCCAGTGAGATTAGTTTATGGTCTGATCTTACCAGTGTGGGATACACTTCTGGTCTGGAGCATAGAGTCCCCATGTTGGTGATGATCAGGTCCAGTATGTTTTCCCCTCTTGTGGGAGTGGTAACAAGTTGTTACATAGCATTTGAGTTTATAAATTCTAGGAACCTTTGGGCTAGGGTGTTGGAGCTAGAGTAATGCTCCCAGTCTATGTTTGGGTAGTTGAAGTCGCCCAATATAATGGTGTTTGGAGAGACCTTCATATTTTCCAGTGTTCTCAGAAAGGCCAAGTGGGGTTCCTGGGTTTGGGAGGGTGGTCTGTAGCAAGCTATAAACTGGAAGGCAGTTTTACCCACTGTTAGTTGCACATGGATAGTCTCTGATGCTTCGTGCTTTGCCACCAACCTGGAGGTGTGGGTATCTTTGATGAATATCGATACTCCCCCTCCTTTTGTGGTTTGGTCCAGGTTTTGGGGCCGAAAAGCATGGTATGAGGTATAACCTGGTAGTGCTGGGGTGCTCTCGGGAGCCCTGAACCAGGTTTCTGTTACTGCACAGATATCGATGTTCTCCATGCTAAGTAGAGTTTCGAGTGCGTGCATCTTGAGGTTTAGACTTCTGGCATTGAGTAGCATTACTCTTAGTTTCTTATCCCTTGTGATACCTATGGAGGTGGGTTTGTCTTTTGAGCCTTGCCTAAAAAAGGCACTATGGGGGTAGCAAGAGCCTTTGCCAATATCCAAAAGCCCAGGGGTGAAAGGTACAAGCCGTCCCTAGCGAAGCATCGTGGCTTGTCGAGCATATCATCCCAAGCTGACAGGCATTGGATCCCCTTTGAATGACACCAGCACTTAAGCCAATTGTTGAAATTGATCATCTTGTCTTCATATTGTGGCATCATTCTTGGTGAGGGTAAGATGCTACTCAAGGTCAGGGTCATACCGGCCTGGGCTACATGCTCAGAGAGCTCCTTTATGTCTCTTTTCATGTAGTCCAGAGAGGTACGTCTCAGGTCATTCACACCAGCATGGACAATGACTGAGTCATATTTGTACTTGCCTTGGAGTGACCTGAGTGCTTGTGTTATGTGGCAGATCCTAGCACCGGACAGGCTGCTCACTTCCCTGTCTATTCACTAGTACTCTGTGGTGATTTTTCATTTTTGATTCTTCCTTCTTAACTATGTTAGAAGCCTTAGAAATAATTCATTTGGTTCTGGTCCTAGCTAAAAAGGGCCTTTAGACCAGTCCACTTACCATATCGACAGACAAGAAACCAACAAGCAAGTAATGAGTGATAACTGAGAGTTACAAGAGAATTTATAGTTCATAATGCAGGCATGAAATTCCTTAAAACAAAAGTCAGATCCGAGTTTGTTTATGTATGCCACACAGTCACTTACTGATATAACCTTTTCCTTGGGAAAAATGCTATATTTTGTATGGAATTTAAAACTATGTTTTTCTGAACTCCTGCCTACTTGTCCTGTCAGCCATTTGGATTACTGTTACTGTCTATACTGTCTTTCGGCTTTTCCCAGTTAGGGGTCGCCACAGCGGAAATCTGGTCCGCTAATGATTGGCAGTAGAGTTTTATGTGCTGGCTTGCTGGGCCTAATGCACAACCTTCAGCGAAGGAACGCCCATTCATGCATGTCGACACACAGAAGACGCTCTAACTGAAATCGAACGTGCAACGTCTAACTGTGAGGTGACAACGCTTCCGCAGCACCACCACCACAGGTAATTTCCTGTGCTTTATGTGGCTTCATTGTTTAAGATGGTTATTTCTTGCACTTCAGACCCATTTAATGATTTAAGAGCCTGGAAGGGTTGATACTGCTTTCTAGTGGCAGTGGATTGTAATCTGG
Source organism: Protopterus annectens (assembly GCF_019279795.1). Classification (NCBI taxonomy): domain Eukaryota; kingdom Metazoa; phylum Chordata; order Ceratodontiformes; family Protopteridae; genus Protopterus; species Protopterus annectens. The sequence goes on from NC_056737.1 coordinate 1,198,378,068, forward strand.
TTGAATTCTGGGCTGTAAACCACTTAACTCATTAATACCTATGTAGTGCGGAATGTCACACCTCTAGTAGCTGATGCAGGCCTTGCATTCCAGATTATTTTCTGAAAAATCAAGTCAAAAAGCAAAACATAAACAAACATAAATATTTTGTGAGCAATAAAGGCTATTAAAACTGTACAAATAGCAATGTTCTCATTAAGAAATATTCTTTATAGTGGCAATAGTACATTTATAGTCTTAACATAAATACTATAATATATTGTAATGCACACAAACCGAGATAGTTTTTGCTAGACATTCACAAACAAATTGTGATATCTTGGAAACCAAACAACCAAGATTGTTAGAGCACTTTTATTAACCAAACATAAGCTTTCACATGACAGCAAGAAATTCCTCTCTAGGTGTGTGCTTATTGACATATTTACAGAAACATAAAAAATGTACTTGATTGCATAATCAGCAATAGAAATAACATTGAATATCTTTCAAAATATGTAACTTACAGTGAAAAAAAGAAGTTATGTCTTACCATAACGTTCCATCTGTGTTGTTCATTTTCTTTCATTCATCACTGATGGGTTCGGTTCAGAGCCCTCGGAACTGAGTTGGTCTGTTACTAAGCTCGCACTAGCCAAAAAAACTCTCGAGCTAAGTCTCTACCCAGAATGCCCTTCTTCCTGTTATCTCAGATCGAGTTTGCTAAGAAATGAAGTAAAGCCGAGGCCACTTCTATGCAAGCACCCTAGTGAACCACTTAGACCCAAAGCATCCCCCAGGAGCCTTTGGAGGGGGAAGGAGGGTGGGAAGTGATGAATGAAAGAAGATGAACAACACAGATGGAATGTTATGGTAAGACATAACTTCTTTATCTGATGTTTGTTTATTTATTTTATTTATTTATTTTGATGATGATGTTGTTAATCTTCTTTCCATTCATCACTGATGGGACAGAATCCCAAGCTACCTTGAGGTCCATGGGCGGCCCTTATGGAAAAACATTCCTGAGTACCATTGAGCCGAAGGCAGCTCTCCCAATGGAGGCCATGTCCAATTTGTAATGATAGATAAAGGTATGAGGCTTAGGCCACGTAGCTGCTGTGCAGATGTCATCCATTGATGCCCTGGAATGAAATGCTATATAAATTGCCATAAATCTAGTGGAGTGGGCTTTAACTTTTGGCATGGATTCATTATGGAGGGAATAAGTGACACATATGTAGTCCCTTAGCCATTTTGGTAATGTAACTTTGGAAACAGCCTCTCCCATTTTGGGTGCCAAGAATGAGATGAATAGCTGTTCAGATTTACGGATAGGTTTGGTCCTGTCTAGGTAAAACCTTAATTGTCTATGTACGTCTAAGGTGTAAAGGCAATACTCTCTTCTATTGTCAAAATTCAGAAAGAACACTGGTAGATCAATGGACTGGTGAATAGAGAATTCAGAAACAACTTTGGGAAGAAAGGACGGGTTCGTTCGAAGTGACACTCTGTCTTTGTGAAAGACCAGGTAGGACCTCTTGATACACAATGTCTGCAGCTCAAAGACTCTTCTGGCAGAGGTAATGGTTACCAGGAACAAAGATTTTCAAGACAAAAACTTTAGGTCACACTTAGCTGCAGGCTCAAAGGGCTTTTGAGTCAAAGCCTGGAGGACTAAAGTGAGGTTCTATGGTACTACGGGCTGTCTGAGAGGAGGCCTGAGATGAGAGGTCCCTTTGAGAAAAGCCTTGCAAAGGCATAACGAAATAAGAGGGGTTCCATTTATACCATTGTAGAAGTTGGAAATTGCCACTAGATGTACATTAACTGTAGAAGCAGAGGCTCTGTTATCAAAAAACTTAGAAAAATATTGACGCACTGCAGTAACTGGAGCCAAATACGGGTCTAGTATGTTATCCTTGGACCAAATGGAAAACCTTTGCCATTTATCCTGATGTAGTCTTCTGGTGGATGGCTTATGAGAGGCCAGAATGATGTCTCGAACAGGTGAGGAGAGATTAGTCTGCCTGTCGACTAGCGAAAGTGGAGAAACCAAGCTGTCAGCTTGAGAGTGGACAGATTTGGGTGACTCAACCCTTGAGACCTCAGATCTAGTAGACGGTCCAGAATCCACGGTGGGAATACTAGGTGAGGCCAAAGAAAGGGGAACCAAACTTGTCGGGCTATGAGGATCACCTTGCATCTCAACCAAAGAGTTTTCTTTAGAAATTGTGGGATCAGAGGAATGGGAGTATAGGCATAGAGAAATCCGTTGGGCCAATTGTGGATCAGAGTGTCCCTTGGTGACTCCCTGTGCTAGGGAAGTAGGGTGAAGTAGCTGCTGTACTTGCTGTTTTATGGGGAGGTAAAAAGATTGCAGCAAGCCTGGCCCCAGTGGCTGAAGATTACAGACACCACCTCGGGGTTGAGGGACCACTCCTGGGGCATGAGGATGCATCTGCTCAGTTTGTCTGCAATCACATTGGAGCTACCTGGGATATGCGTTGCTATCAGAAAGCAATTGGAAGCTATCACCCACTGCCAGGTACTCATGGCTTCTTGACAAAGGGGGTAGGACTTGGTTCCTCCTTGCTTGTTGATGTACCAGACCACTGACATATTGTCTGATTGGACTGCAATTGTCCCAGAGGGAGAGCTGCATGGAATGCCTGCAATACTAACAGTACGTCCCTCAGTTCTAGGACATTGATATGCAGGTAGGCCTCCGACATACACCATGTGCCTTGGACAGTCTTTTCCTAAAAATGCCCCCCCCCCACCATATCAGGGAAGCATCCGTGGTCACAATGGCTGTGGGTGGGAGGGCTGAAAAGGTCGGCTCCAAAGATCTTCATTTGGCCTCATCCACCAAAGCAGGTCCTGTTTGCAAGAGTTGGTTATTCGAATCTTGTAATCCAGGGGATGACAGTTTGGGAACCATTGACCAAGAAGGAGCCATTGCAGAATTCACATATGTAGCTTTGCTAGAGGCACTATTGGAATTGACAACACCATAGAACCCAGGGCATGGAGAACTTGTCTTGCAGGGACTGATTTTGAGAAAGAATCACTCAAATTTGAAGCCTCAGTTGGTGGAGTCTGTGAAGAGGGAGTGATACCAGACTGGAATGAGTATTGAACAATGCTCCCATGAACTCTATTTGCTGTGTAGGGATAAGATTTGATTTCTCCCAATGTATCGTAATTCCCAACAATTTTGCCAGAGAGAGAGAGAGTATGTTGTAGGGCAGTTACCAGAAGATGCTTGATGGGGGCAGTAAGGAGCCAGTCATCTATATATGGAAACACCCGGAATCCTTTTAGTCTCAAGTGAGCTGTTACCACTGCCAAGCATTTTGTGAATACCCTGGTGGCTGTAGAGAGACCGAACGGCAGGGCACAGAATTGGTAATGACTGGCTCCTAGCCGGAAGTGAGGCAGACTCCTGGAGCATTTGTCCATCTTGATGTGGTAATATGTGTGCCGGAGATCTACAGAGCACATCCAATCACCTTCTCTTAAAAAGGGAAGGATGGACTGAACTGTGACCATCCAGAATTTGTTTTGGGTAACAGACTTGTTTAAGCTGCTGAGATCCAAAATGGGTCTCCAGTCCCCTGTCTTTTTTGGCACCAAAAAGAATCTCGAATAAAATCCGGATCCACACTGGTCTGGTGGGACTGGTTGGATGACTCTTTTTTGAGACAGCTTTATAATCTTTGAAGCTGCTGCTTCCCTTTGATTGGGTGAAATGTTAGGAAGTTTTCTTGGAAATATTGGCTGACAAGAAAGGGGAATAGTGTAACCTCTGGTAATAATATTCTATACCCAACGATTGGAAGTGATAGTGCCAGGAAGTTTGGTGCAGAGAGAAATGACTGGGTACCCTGAACTGAGGTGTCCTGCGGCTTCTGCAGGTGGTCTGTGACAGCTGCAGCTCAGGGAGCAAAAACTGGGGTTTCGACATCATAGGAGTACTACCAGAAGCAAGAGCCCTCTCCTTCGAGTGGAAAGCAGGCCTGCCCAAAGAGGGATGGGAGCCTGGAATGGAGAAAGACAACCTTGGGACTGAGGTCACACCCCACTCTGACAGACCTAGCCCCATGAGTGGAGCCTCAAACAAGATCAGCACAGACTCATGCATCAGCACCGAGGAGGGAACCGAGGAGAATGTTGGCACCATACTCCACGCAGACATGCCCGTCCCCCAATCCTCAGATTGAGGAAGGACCATTTTGGCGGGAACCAAAGACCAAAGGAACAAACTTAGAGCCAGAGTGAGGTGTACCATAGGTGCTGAGGTGCTGGGTTCCAAGAAGGATGTTGGAATGGAAGGCTTCGGAACCGAGATGGTCGAAGGAGGAGTGTAAGATGAAGTCCATGGATAAGGCAACCCAAGTCCAGCAGGTGGATGGATTTTAGAAAATGATGGAATCCCCCTGGCTACCAACATCTGGTCTACAAGATGCACCATGCCATGTTCCAAAAGGCTCCTGGTGGATCTAGTGGATACTCCAGATGGAGAATCAGGATGTTGGAGAAATGGGCTATATGTCTGCCCCAGAAATGGGTCTACTGAGGGAGAGTATCAGGTCAGTGGTGCAAGGTCTGCTGACACCGAAGTCTCTAGTTTCAAGACCGGAAGCAAAGTGGTCAGATGCAGTGTAGTCAGTACAAAGCTCAGTGCTGAAGTGGCAGTCAGACCCGAAACGCTCAGTTCCAAAATGAAAACTGAAGTTGAAGTCAAAGATGTGCGCTGAAGTGAAGTAGCTACAGGTGCCGAGGTTGAAACAGGCGTAGTAAGATCTATGATGGGTGCCAGAGGCAGGGTCTGTGGCAATACTGGTGTCGGTATGGAAGGTTTTGAAATGGTCGGAGCCAAGGAAGGCGGAGCCAAAGAGGCAGATTTATGGCCCGATGATAACTTGGTGGCCTTAGATTTCTCAGGTTTGCTCTGATCAATTGATGATGAAAAAATAACAAAATGGGATCTCTTTTTGTCCTTAGAAGGAGGGGTTGAGACCTTCATTGCAGAAATGGCCTCTGAGAAGGGAGACTTGAGTAACCCCTTCAGAAAAAGTTTATTTTTGCACTCATTAAGAGTGCATTGGCTGAAATTTTGACAAATATCACATGGTGGCTGCACCAAAAGGTGGGCCACTCCCAAACAGTATACACAGTCATCATGCAAGTCACTGTGTTAGGTAACTTGCCCTTACAAGAAGCACAATGCTTAAAGCCAGAGGTACCCTTCTTATCCGACATTTTAATAGAAAGGACACCACAGCTAACTATATAATCCAACAATAATGAAGTCACTCAGTTCAAAAATCACAAGAAATCACAGAGAAAATACCAATATTACAATACAGTGTATAGGAGAAAAAAGGGAAACAGCTGAATAGAGATAAAAGCTAACAGGTTAAGCAAGAGAAGGCAATACCAGCTATGGTACTGAAGAAATACCACAAGGGTAAGGGAAAAAGGCCGTACCAACAGTGGTACTTAAGACTACCAGTGGTAACAACGGGTAGAGTGGAGAATATAATGTTAGATCGAAGAAAAGACACTAGAAATACTAAAGGTTTAGTAAAATGTGAAGATATCCAAAAACTTTTACACAAATATCAAAAAAGATTTTAATTAGCTGAGAGCTCGGCTGAAATGCGGCTTTATGGCTATGCGGCAAACAAGATCTGAGGTAATAGGGAGAAGGGCATTCTGGGTAGAGACTTAGCTTGAGAGTTTTTTTTGGCTGGCACGAGCTTGGTAATAGGCTGACTCGGTTCTGATGCCTCAGAACAGAACCCATCAGTGATGAACGGAAAGAAAATTAACAACATCAGATTATCAATTACAGTTTTCTTCAACAACATCTGATGTTTAACCCCAATGCCATGCAATAGTTTGTAAGTCACTTATTTGTGAAGTGTTAAATACATAAATATTGATTATTTTCATAATAACTCACAAACACAATAGTAAAATCTAAACTATAATGTAATGTAAATGGCCATTGACAATGCATTTTGCTGTCTCTCACCATGATATTTTACACCATACCCATAGTAGCATGCATGTCTCTCGATTATGAAAATATGAGCATGAATATGAAAACACGAATGATAAGTGGCAAATGATGATTAACTTGTCCACTGCAGGATATACCAAATTAACTTTCTTATTTTCATTTCGATAGTTACTCTTTGCCCTTTCTATTGCTGCCTGTTTTAAACTAGTAAGTGAGTTTGTTAAATGCTAGACTGAAAGATTTGCTGGGTGCCATAAGGAGCTATAGGTGTTATTTGGAAGTATACACATAGACCTGAATGAGTTAAGAAACCTTAGTCTGTGCAATCTGTGATTAACAGGAGGTCATGGTTTCTTGGTTGTTTTGAGCTTTTGTAAAGGTGTTGTTTGCAAAAAGCTTGGCTCTGTTCAGCTGGTTCTAACAATGCCCTGTACAGACTTAGAAATTTGTGTACTTTGAATTTATCTGAGCATCACAGTATAAGTCAGATTTCAGGAAATTTTCTTTTCAGTGGTGAAACAAATGCAACATGGGATTTTTTATGTTTTCTGTGAGAGGAAAAGTACAGTTGTGTACACTTACCATAAATGTAGATGTTCGAGTGTATTCACTGTTGCAGTCATTACATTTGGGTTTTCTGCTTGCAGTAGCCCTCAGTCGGCCTGATTAACAAAGTCTTGGGTCCTGCATCGGTCGTTGTCCCTTCTTCCATGACGTCAGGTCATCAGGGGTATAAAACATGTAGTACATCAGTTTTTTCTTGCTCCCAGAGGTCAGGTGCCTCCCTAATGGGAAGCAATTAAATCTATAAATACAAGGATATACCTCCAACAAAAAATCAAACACACCAAAAAGCTTTTAGAGCATAGTAAGTGAGAGTAGAGGTATAGTCAAAAGAAGAAAGGGGGCTGGAGGGAGGGTAACCAGGACTGCAACAGTGAATACACTCGAACATCTACATTTATGGTAAGTGTACACAACTGTACTATGTTCTTTGTGTTTCACTGTTGCAGTCATTACATTTGGGTAGATTCCCAAAGCTAAGGTTGGGAGGAGGAATTTAAATAGAATTAGGACCAGCTATAAGCCCCTGCAAGACTGCAGTGGCAAAACCAGCTCTGGATTTAGAGAAAATTGGCAAATGATAATGCTTGGTGAAAGTATGTACAGAACTCCAGGTAGCAGCTTCTAGGATGTCCCTAGTAGGGACACCCCTGAGAAAGGCTGTAGAGGTAGATGCAGCCCTGGTTGAATGGGGTCTGATGCCCTGTGGGATAGGTTTTCCATGGTGCTTATAGCAGAGATGAATGCAGTGGCCTATCCATTTTGAAATGGTTTGTTTTGAAATAGCTTTCCCCTCAGTCCCTGCAGCAAATGCCACCAGCAGTTGTTCAGATTTCCTTTGAGGTTTAGTCCTGTCCAAGTAGTCTCTAAGCTGTCTGTGCACATCTAAAGAGTGCAGTATCCATTCCCCTTTCTTCTGTGGGTTAGGAAAGTAGGCAGGCAAATGAATGGACTGATTAAGAGCCACACGATACCACCTTGGGCATGAAGGTGGGATTGGTTCTGAGGGATACCCTGTCCGCATGAAAGATGATGAAAGGTTCCACTGCCATAAGGGCCTGTAATTCAGATACCCTTCTTACAGAAGTGATTGCTAAAAGGAAAGCTGTTTTTCAGGAAAGAAATTTTAAATATGCAGTAGCAGCTGGCTCGAAAGGAGGAAGACTGAGTTTCTCCAAGACAAAGTTAAGATCCCAGGCTGGAGTTGGAGCTCTCCTGGGTGGCCTTAAATTTTTGGCCCCTCTGAGGAACTGCTTGAGCAGTGGGTGCGAGAAGAGGGAGGCTCTGTGCTATAATGAGCTGAAATGGCTGAAGCATGAATTTTGATGGAGGAAAAAGACAAGCCCTTATGAAGCATCTCAGTCAAGTATTGTAGAATCTGAGATAAATTGGGCACTGCTGCGTTCATTGCTTGAGAATGGTTCCAGGCACAGAATCATTTCCATTTTGCAGCATAAGATTTTCTAGTACTAGGCCTCCTTGCCTCTAAAATGATATCCATCACTGATTTACTGAGGGATGGTAAAGGAGAGATTAGGCAATTAGCCAGGCTGCTAGGTTGAGGATTTTCAGCTGAGGGTGCAGAATCTGGTTCTCCTGCTGAGACAACAAGGAAGGAGTTTGAGGCAGGTGCCATGGAGCCAAGCATGACACACTGTGCAAGAGTGGGTACCAGTGTTGGTGAAGCCAATCTGGTGCAATTAAAATTTCCCTTGGCTTGTCCTGTTTGATCTTTAGTAGTATCTTGGAGAGCAGAGGAAGAGGAAGAAAGGCATAAACTGATAGGTTTTTCCAGCTGGAGGATAGAGCATCCACTTTCCAAGCTAGCTTGTGAGGAATCCTTGTGCAAAATTTGTCCAGTTGATGGTTCTGGGGGGAAGCAAACAGGTCTATATCTGGGCTCCCCCATTTGCTTGTCAACATGTTGAAAATCCTTGGTTCCAGTTTCCACTCGTGTGGATTCATAAGGTTTCTGCTTAGTCTGTATGCCAGTGTATTTAGTTTTCCTGGCAGGAATTGAGCTTGTAGATTCACTTGGAAGCTCAAAGCTGTGTTCCACAATGCCATGGCTAGTCTGCAGAGGGGGTAAGAATGTGTACCCCACTGCTTGTTTATGTACCACATGACAGTTATTAGTTGTCCAGGAAGAATGTGGTCCTTGAAGGCTGTCAGAGCATTCTGTACAGCTAACATTTCCTTTTGATTTATGTGCAGGTGCATTTGACTTGGGTTCCGTTTGCCTTGAATGCACTACTCTGCCAGGTGAGCCCCCCGTGCATAGCCTGATGCATCTGTTGTTAAGATTTGGGCGGCAGGGGGTAATGTGAATGGTAGTCCCCTGTTTTGGTGGCAGGCCTCTGCCCACCAAAGGAACTCAAGGCATAGGCAAGGTATGATAGGAATCCTTGCTTCTAGATCCTGTGAATGTTGACACCATAGGCTTTTGAGATACCATTGTAGTTTCCTCATATGCAGCCTTGCATATGGAATTAGAAGAATGCAGGAGGACATGAACCTCAAGGCTTTCTGTATTTGCCTTGCAGATAGCTGGGTTTTTGTGGCCACTTGTTTGAAGTAAGTTGTCAAATGAATCCATTTCTCTGGCATGAGGAAAGCCATCTGGGAAGTTGTAGTCATGCTTGCTCCCAGGAATATAATTTGTTGACAGGGTACGAGGTGGGATTTCTTTTCATTTATGGTGAACCCCAGACAAGTCAGTACCCTTTGAACAAAGGCCAGATGATTCAAAAGAAAGTCCTTGCTTTCTGCCTGAATTAGACAATCATCGAGGTATGAGTATATCTGAATATTTCTTTGCCTGCAAAATGCAACGACTGGAGCTAGACACTTTGTGAATACCCTGGGCGTAGTAGATAAGCCAAAGGGTAGTGCAGAGAAGGTGTGGAAGTGAAATCTGTATCCTTGGGACACTATATTTAAAACCCATTTGTCCTGGGTAATGAGTTCCCAGTTTTGGGCCTGCTGACTAATCTTTCCACCTAAAGGAGCATTCAGTTGGGAAGTGCTTGGAAGATTTAAAAGCAAGTCATTGAGACTGTTTTCCATAGGGGGGGGGGGTCTTACTACTCCCTGATTTGGGTGCAGAACCCCCCCCCCACTGTTTAGTCTTGTGTGTCCTCTGGGACTGAAACCTGGGGTTTCTGCTGTGTCTGGGTTTGGCTTGAGAAGACCTGGAAGGGGCTGGAAAGGACCAGTTCTTAGAGGGCCAGTGCCAACTAAATCTAGGAGGATGAACTTGTAAGAAATATTTAACAGTTTGCATAGATTTAGCTTTATCTTCCATCTTTTTAAGAACTTCCTCAGCCTTGTTGCCAAACAGGCAGTCCTGATTTAAGGGAGCATCCAACAATTTAGCTTTAACATGATCAGGCAAAGATTGCTTCTTAAGCCAAGCATGCCTTCTAGGCACAGACCCAGTAACAGCAGCCCTGCAAGAGGCCTCTAATGAATCAAATCCACATTGCAAATTATGTTTTCCAACCTGTTCAGCAAAATGCATTAAATCCTGTAATTTTTTATTTGCCGCACAGACAGGAATCAACATCGTTTTCTGTTTAAGCAACCCAATAACATGTTGTTGATACTTTAACATATGAAACTGGCAGTTTAAAGCCCTAACGGCCAAAGTTGCAGAAGTGTAAACCTTCTTACCCCATCTATTCAGTGCTCTGGACTCTCTATCAGAAGGGGTAGGATTTTTAGTAGTAGAAGCCTTAATGCCCTTGGGTCCCTGTGAAATAGTCTCTGGATCCGCAATAGGATTTTTAAAAAGGAGCTTGTGAGAATCAGGAACCCTGTAATATCTGTCAGGTTTTCTGGGAGCAGGAGGCAAAGAATCAGGTGCCAAACTAGACTCCGAAAAGCATCATCATCAATATCTAGTACAGGAGGAATAGCTAAAGGTCTATGCTGAGGCAGGAGTAAGAAATCCCTAAGCCTCTTTTTTGAATCAGAAAAATCCTGGCTTTCCCAGTGGAAATGCTCCCTTAGAGTATGTAAGGTTTCACCAAAAGAAAAATCCTCTGGAGGGGAAGCAGAGGGAATAGAGTCTTCTGCATCAGAATCCTCATAAGTAGATAAAGGCAAATCCAGATCATCAGAAGAATCAGATAAATCAGAATCCTTGTCAGAAGATTCATAAACAACTTCATTCCTAGGTCTCTTAGAAGGGGGGGGGGGTTGGCTTCCCCTGATTAGAGTTATAAGATCTTCAGCCATTCTTATCATTTGTTTTTTAGGCATAGAGGCCTGAGCATGGGGCCTGGGCATTGTTTTTTTTAGGCATGGTTCTAGATTTAGACCTAAATGAAGAAGGAGGCGTTGGTTTAATATGCAAGTCCATAGGCCTGAATACACCCTCAGAAGCCGGTGCCTGCACAGCGGCTACGGACCCATCCAAGGTAGAGACATCCGCGGGTTCCATAGTTGAAGCATCTCGTGGCATACCGGACTCCGAATGGGTCTCAGTAGAGGCCTGCGAATCAGAAGTAGTGGGTATCAGGGGCTACAAAAGTGCCTCACTGAGTACCGGTAAGCTGGCAACTGGCTTAGGAGAAGCGTCGTCGGTAGTTTTGGACCTCGGTGGCCTGTCTCTGTCTTTATCTGCGTTTTTTCGAAATCCCGGTAGTCAGATGGCTAACCAACGACATTTCTGGATAATTAAACCAAAAACTGAAATATTTAGAGGCAAAAATATACCGAAGATGGATAGTGCGCTGATTATATAAAGCACAAAACCGACAGCAAGGTACGTTGTGGTCAGGGCCTAAGCAAGGAATACAGTAGGAATGAAAATCTTTATGAGGTATTTGCTTTCCACAAGTAATGCAATTATTAACTTTTACTGACATCGGTATGGAGCAAAAAAAAGTTTCCCCAATGGGGTACTTAGCTTTAATTGAAGACTTCGGTTCTGAAACTCAAAAATTATCATTTCAGGAGTCGGCCCGTCTGGCACTTGCAAACTGCTTCTGCTTCGGGCACCGCACGGCAAGAAAGACTGACATAATGGCGTCGGCTGCATGTTTTATACCCCTGACAACCTGACATCATGGAAGAAGGGACAGCAACCGATGCAGGACCCAAGACTTTGTTAATCAGGCCGACTGAGGGCTACTGCAAGCAGATAACCCAAATGTAATGACTGCAACAGTGAAACACGAAGAACATCAGGTGTTTTCCTAGGTTATTTTTTTCTTACTCCTGCTATCTCACTAGGTACCACTGGAGGTCAGTATAACACTGCCGTAGTTAGAGCTGTAGCTAAAAAAAAAAAAAAAAAAAAGCTAGACATCTCAAATAGTTTTCTTACTTTGAGGAATGCATTACATGAGCTGTCTGTGGAGGCAGCCTTTTATCACTTCCTTAATGTGATGTCCATATGTCTCAAACTCTGAGTATTAAAAATCACTGGCACTGGCCTTTCAAAAAAATCATAATGGAGGATGACAAAGAGGAACACTTTTCTTATTTTTTGCAATAGAACATCTTTGCATTCTTGAACCTACATACTTAGTTTATTTATTTTATTATTTATTTATTTTACATTTGTTGACCGGGCTGGTCCAACTGGATTCATGTCCATTTTCAGTGGAGGCCCAGGGAGAAAAGCTCCACACATTAGAATAGAAAAAACAAAATACAAATTCATAGGTACATTACCATGATTTGGCAAGTACAAATAGTACATTACATTACTTTAAAGCCTATTAGTAAGGGATAAAAGACAATAAGGACAATGTCAAGTACATATCAGTAAATTGCAATTTTAGCTTCTGAGTAATTAAGAAACACAATCTTACTTGCAAATTGGGTATAGATATACTGACAATAATATATGAGGTATGTGAAATAGGTCAATATTACACTAAAAGAGTTAACACACTATATTGTTAGTAAAAGATCATTAAGTTAAAGTGGATGAGGAGATTAGTGTCCAGCGACAAGGGAGTTATTTAGTCTGGGTTAACACAGGGATACAGCCATTGTGATTTAAGGTATGGCTTGAGTTTGGTTTTAAATAAGGTAGTTGAAGGTAGAGAGGTTAGGTCATTTGGGAGGGAGTTCCAGATTTTGCCCACTGTGTTAGAGAACAGAGAGTCTCCAGCTAGATTATTGGTTTTACTTGTGTTTACCAGTATTTTATTAGATGAGCGCAGGATCTTCAGGTTAAAGTAGAGGGATATTAAGTTAGTAAGTACAGGAGTATTTGTAGGATGATGCAGTATCTTATGGGCAATAGTTAGTTGGTTGAACAGAATAAGATTTGACAATTCTAACCATCCTAGTTGATTCAGATTATTGCAATGATGGGTTCTATAGGTGGAACTAGTTGCAAATCTAGCAATGTTGTTGTATGAACTGGCTAGCTTGTTCAGATTGCTTTTGCATAGTCTTGTGTAGATAGGGCAAGCATATAGTAGGGTTGAGATTAAGTGGGTACGGGCAATGGTGGTCCTGGCTAGTGGAGTTAGAAATGGTTTGATCCTGTAGAGGGAACCTAGTTTCTTGTTTACTGTTTTTATAGTGTTGTTAATTTGGGGTTCAAAGGTGAGGTTGTTATCAATTAGTACTCCAAGTAGTTTTGTGGTGGAATCAGGAGTAATTATAGTACCATTGCTAGATGTAACAGTGAAATGCAGTGGAGTGGCTCTGCGTGTGGGAGTAAATAGTAGCATTTTTGTTTTGTTTGGGTTGAGGATGAGACAGCGATGAAGAAGCCAGTTTTCAACTGTGCTAAACACATCTTGGGTTAGGGATTGAAGTTGTGATAGAGAAGAGGCTGAACATTTGAGTGTTGAATCATCTGCATATTGGATACAGGTAGCGTGAGGTAATACAGAGTGTAGGTTATTAGTAAAAATAGAAAAGAGGAGAGGACCCAATATGGAGCCTTGAGGAACGCCAAGGGTAATTGGGAGATGGGAAGATAGATTATTCTCCCATAATACATCCTGTTGCCTGTTATTTAAATAAGACTGGAACCATTGTATGGCAAGTGGATCCAGTGAGAAGTTTCTTAGTGTGTTTATGAGTAGTTGGTGATTAACCATGTCAAAGGCTTTTGAAAGATCAATGAAGAGGGCTGAGGATAGAGTATTATTATTGCGATATTTATTAATGCTTAGTGACAGGGAATCTTTGCATAGGATAAGTTTATTTATTTATTTATTTATTTATTTAGTAAGGTATATGCATTAAACAGGTCTGACTTCATGAGAAACATTAATAAATCTAGGAGGAACAAGGGTAAACGTGAGAGCAAAAATTATAGTGCTGTGCTTAAATCATAGCAGTTGAGAGATGTGGTTTGTCAACACAGATGCATTGTCCCTACACCCCTCATGCAAAATAAACCAAATTTCCTAACATGTTTCTGCTAGTCTGTCTGTCTGTGTCTTTTGGCTTTTCCCGGTTAGGGGTCGCCACAGCAGAATTCCAGTCCGCTAATGATTGGTAGTGGATTTTTACGTACCGGGTTACCAGCCCAGACGCACAACCTTCAACGAAGGCACGCCCCATTCATGTATGCCTCCACACAGAAGACGCTCTAGCTGAGAATCAAATGGGACAACTTAGTAAGACATTAAAAAACTTGTATAACTGCAATACACAGACAAAGCAACACCACAGCAGCAATCCAATTCCTTCCATACTGTTTTCATTGCTGCTCCTAAATAGTTTATGATGGGGAATGACTGTGAAGACAATGTGGATGTTCTCTTTAGGAGGCAAGGAAGGTTGTTGCCCCAGCACCATATTTTATTGACTTTCACCTAGTTAATACTGTCACATTCGAACTTGCACATTACTTCTGACATTTAGACATTTCACAGCTGTCTGGCGAGTGTTGCAGAGTGTTAGGGATGTGAGCTGTGGTTCCTGCAGGATATGGTTTGATTCACGCTGTCTTCATTTGCCAGCTGTATAACCTAGACCAAGTCACTTAATCAGACAGTACTTAGGGGTAACTGGCCCCCTGCATTACAAGACTAATAACTTCCTGTACACTTTAGAGCAGCAACATCTCAGCTGTTAATAAATTCCAAGTTTTCCTATAACAGGGAAAAGACCTGTCACATTCTGAATATTGCCTAGTAAGTACAGTCTCATGGCAGCAAAGCATGGTGGTAACACGGCATGTCTGTTCATTGGTAGTTGCTAGACATGTAGCTCAGAACACCATTGAGGAGCCCAGCCCAATTTCTCAAGCGCCTTACGGCACTGCCTTTGTTATAAAAAGACGTGCTCAGTGTCACACATTAGACTAAGGGAATCAAACCCTGGACTACAGAGAACAGCTCAATGCTTTAAGCCTTACCAGATACCAAAAATACTTTTGAAATTATCTTTTAGTTAAGTTTTTATTTATTTGTATTTCTTATTTTGAAAGAGATAATATAACAATGTAAAAAGCAGTTAGTATATTAAATACTAGTGTTTTGAAGATGACAACCTCAATTATCAATTACTAAAATTTACTGCTGTCACACAAACATGTTTCAGCTACAAACGAATAAAGTTTTTCACAAATGTACATTTCACATTGCTCTGCCTCATGCCATCTGGTGGTTCAAATGTAGAGAAACTTGGCATGTCTGCTTCTAGATTACCTCCACTGACTTCTCTTATGGTTACAGTGCATCGCATCATTAATGCTTTCTGACTACCTCCACTAACTTCTCTTATGGTTACAGTGCATCGCATCATTACTGCTTCTTCATTACCTCCACTGACGTCTCTTATGGTTACAGTGCATCGCATCATTAATGCTTCTTGATTACCTTCACTGACATCTCTTATGGTTACAGTGCATCGCATCATTAATGCTTCTTGATTACCTCCACTGACTTCTCTTATGGTTGCAGTGCATCGCATCATTAATACTTCTTGATTACCTCCACTGACTTCTCTTATGGTTACAGTGCATCACATCATTAATGCTTCTTGATTACCTCCACTGACTTCTTATGGTTACAGTGCATCGCATCATTAATGCTTCTTGATTACCTCCACTGACGTCACTTATGGTTACATTGCATCGCATCATTAATACTTCTTGATTACCTCCACTGACTTCTCTTATGGTTGCAGTGCATCGCATCATTAATGCTTCTTGATTACCTCCACTGACTTCTCTTATGGTTACAGTGCATCGCCTCATTAATGCTTCTTGATTATCTCCACTGACTTCTCTTATGGTTACAGTGCATCGCATCATTACTGCTTCTTGATTACCTCCACTGACGTTTCTTATGGTTACAGTGCATCGCATCATTAATGCTTCTTGATTACCTCCACTGACGTCACTTATGGTTACAGTGCATCACATCATTAATGCTTCTTGATTACCTCCACTGACTTCTCTTATGGTTACAGTGCATTGCATCATTAATGCTTCTTGATTACCTCCATTGACTTCTCTTATGGTTACAATGCATCGCATCATTAATGCTTCTTGATTACCTCCACTGACTTCTCTTATGGTTACAGTGCATCACATCATTAATGCTTCTTGATTACCTCCACTGACGTCTCTTATGGTTACAGTGCATCGCATCATTAATGCTTTCTGACTACCTCCACTAGCTTCTCTTATGGTTAAAGTAGATCGCATCATTAATGCCTCTTGATTACCTCCACTGACTTCTCTTATGGTTACAGTGCATCGCATCATTAATGCTTCTTGATTACCTCCACTGACTTCTCTTATGGTTACAGTGCATCGCATAATTAATGCTTCTTGATTACCTCCACTGACTTCTCTTATGGTTACAGTGCATCACATCATTAATGCTTCTTCACTACCTCCACTGATGGTTACCGTGCATCGCATCATTAATGCTTCTTGACTACCTCCACTGACATCTCTTATGGTTACAATGCATCGCATCATTAATGCTTCTTGATTACCTCCACTGACTTCTTATGGTTACAGTGCAACGCATCATTAATGCCCCTTGATTACCTCCACTGACGTCTCTTATGGTTACAGTGCATCGCATCATTAATGCTTCTTGATTACCTCCACTGACATCTCTTATGGTTACAGTGCATCGCATCATTAATGGTTCTTGATTACCACCACTGACTTCTCTTATGGTTACCGTGCATCGCATCATTAATGCTTCTTGATTACCTCCACTGACTTCTTATGGTTACAGTGCAACGCATCATTAATGCCTCTTGATTACCTCCATTGACTTCTCTTATGGTTACAGTGCATCGCATCATTAATACTTCTTGATTACCTCCACTGACTTCTCTTATGGTTACAGTGCATCACATCATTAATGCTTCTTGATTTCCTCCACAAACTTCCCTTATGGTTACAGTGCATCGCATCATTACGGCTTCTTGATTACCTCCACTGACGTCTCTTATGGTTACAGTGCATCGCATCATTAATGCTTCTTGATTACCACCACTGACGTCTCTTATGGTTACAGTGCATCGCATCATTAATGCTTCTTGATTACCTCCACTGACTTCTCTTATGGTTACAGTGCATCGCATCATTAATGCTTCTTGATTACCACCACTGACATCACTTATGGTTACATTGCATCGCATCATTAATGCTTCTTGATTACCTCCATTGACTTCTCTTATGGTTACAGTGCATCACATCATTAATGCTTCTTGATTACCTCCACTGACTTCTCTTATGGCTACAGTGCATCACATCATTAATGCTTCTTGATTACCACCACTGACTTCTCTTATGGTTACAGTGCATCACATCATTAATGCTTCTGGATTACCTCCAATGACTTCTCTTATGGTTACAGTGCATCACATCATTAATGCTTCTTGATTTCCTCCACTGACTTCTCTTATGATTACAGTGCATCGCATCATTAATGCTTCTTGATTTCCTCCATTGACTTCTCTTATGGTTACAGTGCATCGCATCATTAATGCTTCTTGATTTCCTCCACTGACTTCTCTTATGGTTACAGTGCATCGCATCATTAATGCCTCTTGATTATCTCCACTGACTTCTCTTATGGTTAGAGCGCATCGCATCATTAATACTTCTTGATTACCTCCACTGACTTCTCTTATGGTTACAGCGCATCGCATCATTAATGCTTCTTGATTACCTCCACCGACTTCTCTTATGGTTACAGTGCATCGCATCATTAATGCTTCTTGATTTCCTCCATTGACTTCTCTTATGGTTACAGTGCATCGCATCATTAATGCTTCTTGATTACCTCCACTGACGTCTCTTATGGTTACAGTGCATCGCATCATTAATGCTTCTTGATTACCTCCACTGCCGTCTCTTATGGTTACAGTGCATCGCATCATTAATGCTTCTTGATTACCTCCACTGACTTCTCTTATGGTTACAGTGCATCGCATCATTAATACTTCTTGATTACCTCCACTGACTTCTCTTATGGTTACAGTGCATCGCATCATTATTACTTCTAGATTACCTCCACTGACTTCTCTTATGGTTACAGTCAATCGCATCATTAATGCTTCTTGATTACCTCCACTGACTTCTCTTATGGTTACAGTGCATCGCATCATTAATGCTTCTTGATTACCTCCACTGACGTCTCTTATGGTTACAGTGCATTGCATCATTAATGCTTCTTGATTACCTCCACTGACTTCTCTTATGGTTACAGTGCATCACATCATTAATGCTTCTTGATTACCTCCAGTGACTTCTCTTACGGTTACAGTGCATCACATCATTAATGCTTCTTGATTACCTCCAGTGACTTCTCTTACGGTTACAGTGCATCGCATCATTAATGCTTCTTGATTACCTCCACTGACGTCTCTTATGGTTACAGTGCATCGCATCATTAGTACTTCTTGATTACCTCCACTGACTTCTCTTATGGTTACATTGCATCGCATCATTAATGCTTCTTGATTACCTCCATTGACTTCTCTTATGGTTACAGTGCATCGCATCATTAATGCTTCTTGATTACCTCCACTGACATCTCTTATGGTTACAGTGCATCGCATCATTAATGCTTCTTGATTACCTCCACTGGCTTCTCTTATGGTTACAGTGCATCACATCATTAATGCTTCTTGATTACCTCCACTGACTTCTCTTATGGTTACAGTGCATCGCATCATTAATGCTTCTTGATTACCTCCACTGACGTCTCTTATGGTTACAGTGCATCGCATCATTAATACTTCTTGATTACCTCCACTGACTTCTCTTATGGTTACATTGCATCGCATTATTAATGCTTCTTGATTACCTCCATTGACTTCTCTTATGGTTACAGTGCATCTCATCATTAATGCTTCTTGATTACCTCCACTGATGTCTCTCATGGTTACAGTGCATCACATCATTAATGCTTCTTGATTACCTCCACTGACTTCTCTTATGGTTACAGTGCATCGCATCATTAATGCTTCTTGATTACCTCCACTGACTTCTCTTATGGTTACAGTGCATCGCATCATTAATGCTTCTTGATTACCTCCACTGACTTCTCTTATGGTTACAGTGCATCGCATCATTAATGCTTCTTGATTCCCTCCACTGACTTCTCTTATGGTTACAGTGCATCGCATCATTAATGCTTCTTGATTACCTCCACTGACTTCTCTTATGGTTACAGTGCATCGCATCATTAATGCTTCTTGATTGCCTCCACTGACGTCTCTTATGGTTACAGTGCATCGCATCATTAATGCCTCTTGATTACCTCCACTGACTTCTCTTATGGTTACAGTGCATCGCATCATTAATGCCTCTTGATTACCTCCACTGACATTTCTTATGGTTACAGTGCATCGCATCATTAATGCTTCTTGATTACCTCCACTGATGTCTCTTATGGTTACAGCGCATCGCATCATTAATGCTTTTTGATTACCTCCACTGACTTCTCTTATGGTTACAGTGCATCGCATCATTAATGCTTCTTGATTACCTCCACTGACTTCTCTTATGGTTACAGTGCATCGCATCATTAATGCTTCTTGATTACCTCCACTGACTTCTCTTATGGTTACAGTGCATCGCATCATTAATGCTTCTTGATTACCTCCACTGACTTCTCTTATGGTTACAGTGCATCGCATCATTAATGCTTCTTGATTACCTCCACTGACTTCTCTTATGGTTACAGTGCATCGAATCATTAATGCTTCTTGATTACCTCCACTGACTTCTCTTATGGTTACAGTGCATCGCATCATTAATGCTTCTTGATTACCTCCACTGACTTCTCTTATGGTTACAGTGCATCGCATCATTAATGCTTCTTGATTACCTCCACTGACTTCTCTTATGGTTACAGTGCATCACATCATTAATGCCTCTTGATTACCTCCACTGACTTCTCTTATGGTTACAGTGCATCGCATCATTAATGTTTCTTTATTACCTCCACTGACTTCTCTTATGGTTACAGTGCATCGCATCATTAATGCTTCTTGATTACCTCCACTGACTTCTCTTATGGTTACAGTGCATCGCATCATTAATGCTTCTTGATTACCTCCACTGACTTCTCTTATGGTTACAGTGCATCGCATCATTAATGCTTCTTGACTACCTCCACTGACTTCTCTTATGGTTACAGTGCATCGCATCATTAATGCTTCTTGATTACCTCCACTGACTTCTCTTATGGTTACAGTGCATCGCATCATTACTGCTTCTTGATTACCTCCACTGACGTTTCTTATGGTTACAGTGCATCGCATCATTAATGCTTCTTGATTACCTCCACTGACGTCTCTTATGGTTACAGTGTATCACATTATTAATGCTTCTTGATTACCTCCACTGACTTCTTATGGTTACAGTGCATCGCATCATTAAAACTTCTTGATTACCTCCACTGACTTCTCTTATGGTTACAGTGCATCGCATCATTAATGCCTCTTGATTACCTCCACTGACGTCTCTTATGGTTACAGTGCATCACATCATTAATTCTTCTTGATTACCTCCACTGACTTCTTATGGTTACAGTGCATCGCATCATTAATACTTCTTGTTTACCTCCACTGACTTCTCTTATGGTTGCAGTGCATCGCATCATTAATACTTCTTGATTACCTCCACTGACTTCTCTTATGGTTACAGTGCATCACATCATTAATGCTTCTTGACTACCTCCACTGTCTTCTCTTATGGTTACAGTGCATCGCATCCTGCATGCTTCTTGATTACCTCTACTGACTTCTCTTATGGTTACAGTGCATCGCATCATTAATGCTTCTTGATTACCTCCACTGACGTCACTTATGGTTACATTGCATCGCATCATTAATGCCTCTTGATTACCTCCACTGACTTCTCTTATGGTTACAGTGCATCGCATCATTAATGCTTCTTGATTACCTCCACTGACCTCTATTATGGTTACAGTGCATCACATCATTAATGCTTCTTGATTACCTCCACTGACTTCTGTTATGGTTACAGTGCATCGCATCATTAATGCTTCTTGATTGCCTCTACTGACTTCTCTTATGGTTACAGCGCATCGCATCATTAATGCTTCTTGATCACCTCCACTGACTTCTCTTATGGTTACAGTTCATCGCATCATTAATGCTTCTTGATTACCTCCACTGACTTCTCTTATGGTTACAGTGCATCACATCATTAATGCTTCTTGATTACCTCCACTGACGTCTCTTATGGTTACAGTGTATCACATCATTAATGCTTCTTGATTACCTCCACTGACTTCTTATGGTTACAGTGCATCACATCATTAATGCTTCTTGATTACCTCCACTGACTTCTCTTATGGTTACAGTGCATCGCATCATTAATGCCTCTTGATTACCTCCACTGACGTCTCTTATGGTTACAGTGCATCACATCATTAATTCTTCTTGATTTCCTCCACTGACTTCTCTTATGGTTACAGTGCATCGCATCATTAATACTTCTTGATTACCTCCGCTGACTTCTCTTATGGTTGCAGTGCATCGCATCATTAATACTTCTTGATTACCTCCACTGACTTCTCTTATGGTTATAGTAACATCACATCATTAATGCTTCTTGACTACCTCCACTGACTTCTCTTATGGTTACAGTGCATCGCATCATGCATGCTTCTTGATTACCTCCACTGACTTCTCTTATGGTTACAGTGCATCGCATCATTAATGCCTCTTGATTACCTCCACTGACTTCTTTTATGGTTACAGTGCATCGCATCATTAATGCTTCTTGATTACCTCCACTGACTTCTCTTATGGTTACAGTGCATCACATCATTAATGCTTCTTGATTACCTCCACTGACTTCTCTTATGGTTACAGTGCATCGCATCATTAATGCTTCTTGATTACCTCCACTGACTTCTCTTATGGTTACAGTGCATCACATCATTAATGCTTCTTGATTACCTCCACTGACTTCTCTTATGGTTACAGTGCATCACATCATTAATGCTTCTTGATTACCTCCACTGACTTCTCTTATGGTTACAGTGCATCGCATCATTAATGCTTCTTGATTACCTCCACTGACTTCCCTTATGGTTACAGTGCATCGCATCATTAATGCTTCTTGATTACCACCACTGACTTCTCTTATGGTTACAGTGCATCGCATCATTAATGCTTCTTGATTACCTCCACTGACTTCTCTTATGGTTACAGTGCATCGCATCATTAATGCCTCTTGATTACCTCCACTGACTTTTCTTATGGTTACAGTGCATCGCATCATTAATGCTTCTTGATTACCTCCAGTGACTTCTCTTATGGTTACAGTGCATCACATCATTAATGCTTCTTGATTACCTCCACTGACTTCTCTTATGGTTACAGTGCATCACATCATTAATGCTTCTTGATTACCTCCACTGACTTCTCTTATGGTTACAGTGCATCACATCATTAATGCTTCTTGATTACCTCCAGTGACTTCTCTTATGGTTACAGTGCATCACATCATTAATGCTTCTTGATTACCACCACTGACTTCTCTTATGGTTACAGTGCATCGCATCATTAATGCTTCTTGATTACCTCCACTGACTTCTCTTATGGTTACAGTGCATTGCATCATTAATGCTTCTTGATTACCTCCACTGATGTCTCTTATGGTTACAGTGCATCGCATCATTAATGCTTCTTGATTACCTCCATTGACTTCTCTTATGGTTACAGTGCATCGCATCATTAATGCTTCTTGATTACCTCCACTGACGTCCCTTATGGTTACAGTGCATCGCATCATTAATGCTTCTTGATTTCCTCCACTGACTTCTCTTATGGTTACAGTGTATCACATCATTAATGCTTCTTGATTACCTCCACTGACTTCTCTTATGGTTACAGTGCATCACATCATTAATGCTTCTTGATTGCTTCCACTGACTTCTCTTATGGTTACAGTGTATCACATCATTAATGCTTCTTGATTACCTCCACTGACTTCTCTTATGGTTACAGTGCATCGCATCATTAATGCTTCTTGATTACCACCACTGACTTCTCTTATGGTTACAGTGCATCGCATCATTAATGCTTCTTGATTACCACCACTGACGTCACTTATGGTTACATTGCATCGCATCATTAATGCTTCTTGATTACCTCCACTGACTTCTCTTATGGTTACAGTGTATCACATCATTAATGCTTCTTGATTACCTCCACTGACTTCTCTTATGGTTACAGTGCATCACATCATTAATGCTTCTTGATTACCTCCACTGACTTCTCTTATGGTTACTGTGCATCGCATCGTTAATTCACTTTTCCTTTCCTTTTTGTTTGTTACACTTCCCCCCTCCCTTGATAATAGCAATTCTCTAGCTCCTCTCTGTCTTTTCTCCTCCCTGAAATTCAAATTGCTATCTGCTCTCTCTCTCTTCCATATGATCCATATACTTGTACTATCCTGATATCCCTCATCCATTACTAACATTTATTTATTTATTTATTTATTTATTTATTTTACATTTGTTGACCAGGAAAGTCCGACTGGGTATATGCCCATTTTCAGAGGAGGCCCGGGGAGAAAAGCTCCATATATTCAGACATATGAGATTTACATAATATAAGAGTACAATCTAGCATATCAGATGAGAAAAAAAACAGTACAATTCTAGTAAAGACACAGTTCAACAGTAAACATGTAAAATGTAACATGTAAAGCCACGGAAAGATTTATCATGGAGATGATCAGTAGAGATATAATAAATCTCCAGACACTGAATCCAACCCAGTTTGGTTTCGTCAAGGGCAGATCATGCCTACACAGCCTGATGGACTTCTTTGAGAAGGTCACCAAAGCAATGGATGAGGGCAAAATAGTTCACGCTGCCTACCTTGACCTGGCCAAGGCATTTGATACAGTACTCCACTCGGACATTGCTGACAAACTCAGGAGCTTAGGTACAAATCCATATGTCACCCAGTGGATAGTCAACTGGCTCACAGATAGGACCCAGAATGTTAGAATTGGGGAGTCCACCTCTACAAAGAGGCCAGTCACAAGTGCAGTCCCTCAGGGATCAGTGCTTGGACTGCTCCTTTTTGCTATTTACTTCTCAGAAGTCAAGACCAATGTCAGTGGTCTCTGGCATCCTAAATTTGCAGATGATTGCAAATTAGGAACTGTCATTGAATCCCACACTGACACAAATGTCCTCCAGGAGGGGCTGACACAGAAAAACAACTGATGTCAGAGTCATGGACTAAAACTAAATGCCAAGAAATGCTTGAAAGTATCCTTTGGAAAGTCATCCATCCCTGATAACTATCATATTGACAACACACCTCTTAGAGTTGACCCAATAGTCAGGAACTTAGGGACACATATAGATAGTATTCTAGCCTTTGACCATCAGTTGTCTACAGTGGCAAGGAAATCATTCTATGTTGCGCAATTTAGAAACAAAGGTATATCATCTAAGTCCAAGGAAGTCATTGTTCCACTGTATATGGCATTCGTCAGACCTATCATTGAGTACAATAACCCCGTTGGTATGTACCTAACCAGGCATGTCCAACAATTGGAATGTCCAGAGATGCTTCTCACTAAAAGAATACAGGGAGTAAGTAAAATGTCCTTTGCAGACCACCTCAAGTCCCTATCCATGTATTCTGACTCCTACAAGCTTTTAAGGGGAGACCTATCCCTGGCATACAGAGCATTGTCAGACCCCACTCTGATGGACCTCCTACATCTCCACAAAACAAACAGCACCAGAATTACCCATTCTAAAGATTTAAACCTTACCTGTGATATGAATAGGACCTGCTGGAGAGATAGGTTTGTATCCCAGAGACTACCCCGGCTATGGAACAGGCTCCCCATCCATGTGAAGCAGAGTTCCTCCCTAACCCAATTCAAGTGCAACTTGGACAACTGGATGGGAAACCGGAAATTCATCCCTGGTTTGGCACCTATGTCTCTGATGTAAACGGGTAACCTGTAAATGGTTCATCTCCCAGGCCCATGCTTGCACTTATCAAGGGTATCAGAACTTGTCAGAGATGTAGGATGTATGGCTAGGCTTAAAAAGGCCTTTGTGGTCATTAGCCTAGTAAACACCTGTGAACCTAGGAACATCATCATGCTTGTTACTCTCCTGATATTCCCACACTGTCACCTGTTAGTAGTCTGCCTTTTCTCTTCCCCTACTAACATGCCCAGACTGCTTCCTACATTCTGATTCCTTCTAGCAAACATCCGTAAACTCACTGCTCTTCTACTACTGTTACAGTCATCTGCCTCATTCATTATTATATTCGCATGCCCACACTCCCTACTATCTGTCCTACCGCTGTACTCTGCTTCACTACTAGCCTCTCCTCATTTCTCCTTTAGTAACACCTTCATACTCTTGACTACCTGTCCTTCCTTTATCTGTCCGTACTGTGTCCTGCTACTTCTCACCCCTCCACCCTTATTAACACCTCCATACCCTTATCTTTCTTTCCTCCTCCTTGATATGCCCGTATTCTGTCCTATTATCTCTCACCTCTCTTCCTCATACTGTCCTAGGATGCTGTGAGTCAGAAGGAATGATTAACTCAATAAGAAATAAGACTCTGATGGTTACAGGGAAGTGAGATAAGAAGATCCCAAAAAGTTTCTGCCTTTTGACTTGTATGTGTGGTTCATAGTTTCCATTTTCCCTGGTGACATGTCTATTCCTCATTTACCTGGCAGTGACTTCCTCCTCACTTTCTCTCTCCCTTTCTCCAGCGTGAGCTGATCTGTAAAGCAAATGTAAGTTCTAGAAATGTTTTAACGAGTGATCTAAGTTACTATGAAGTAACACAAACAGGCTATGATGTCAGTGTCTGTTACATCACTTTCTGTTGTGTGTGACCACTAAACTGTTTGCTGATGCTCCCTGTACTGTGTCTGCTTACTGAACCCTACATTAACGAGTATCTTCCCATGGAGTGATTGGGCCAACACTTGTCAGTCATCTTCATCTTTACGAAGAAGAACTGGTCCTTGACTGTTCAGTCACTCTAAGATCCTCAGAGGACTTTCTGGTGCCTCAGCTGCTAGCCAAAGAAAAGCTTTCAGCTATACAATGGAAAGTTTTGCCGCTGTGCAAGACGCCAAGTTCAAAATGGCTGTGCATTTTGAAAAGCTTATTGCTTGTTTTATAACTTGGACCTAGCTGCAGGTTCAAACTTTTGTAACTCTGTCACATTTAATATTGTTACCTTATATAAGAATGATAACTTTCTCAAAGCACATCAGTGATGTCAATATTTTAACACCTCAGGTTTTGTAAGCTCAGTCGCTCATCAACTCTGCATACTTCTTTACATGGCTAACCTTTTACAATTTTTATTAAAATTAGACAAAAATACAAAAATAATGTTTTCTTCTCTGTGCCTTTCTTCACCATATCTATTAGCTATTCCCTGTTCCAGTCCTGAGCCAATTTGCTGCACCCTACTGAGTCCCCCAATATGGAGGGAACAGTCGACCAGGTGCTATCATCCAGGCAACCATGGTAGTTGTTTATGTCCTTGCTGGCATCCCAGCAATCATGGCACTGTAATTATTGCCCTAGTGCCTTCCCTGGGCAGAAGGACATGTGATCTGCACTATAATCCATGTTTGCACTGTAGGCTGCTGCCAGGTGGCAGCTTGTTGGGCTGAAGGTGCAATCTAGGTGCCACATTTGTATCTGACAGCCCTCCATCAAGAGATGGTGACAATCCATGACCTATTCTAACTCCTTCCTCCCAGAATGACCATTACCATATTCCCCATTCCAGCTCCAATAGATGTCCATGCTTTTAACTGAACCCAGATCACCTGGGCTGTAGCTGGGGGCAGGGGGGGGGCTTTATTAAAACATGCAATTAGAGCTGGCAAAATGTACAAATGATTACACTGCACATTTCTATAAAAGTCAAACAAATGCAATATGCAGAAGATGAGTCTGTAGATGTGGCTGTCTATGTCTGTGTACATGATCAGCAAATAGGTTCACAAGTTCAAACTAGGCTTATGACCACCACTAGCCATGCAAGTGAACTCAGTTTTGTCCCAGAGTTCCTTGGATTCCTATATGGTGGGTTATGCTAGTAAACAGGTAGCTAAGGGTTATGAGTGTGTGTGTGTGTGGGGGTATATTAGTTAGGAATTAATTTGCTTACTATCAATCTAAATTCATTAGAGACATGGTAGCCACACTGGGGGTGAGTTTGCAATTTCCCATCCAATGAGCAAGGTTTTTTTTGAACTAGGTTAGAGATGAACTCTGCTTCACGTAGATGGGGTGCTTATTCCATACCATGGGGATCCTTTCAGAAACATATCTATCCCCCCAGCGGGTTCGATTTATGCGGCATACAAAGTCCATAAGATCTAGTGTTTCTGGTCCTGTTTGCCTTGCAGATGTGCAAGAGATCCATCAGAGCTGGATCTGAGGACACCTTATATGCCAGGCATAGATTGCCTCACAGTAATAGTTTACAAAACTTTACAGAAACCCTCTGCCACTTGGTCTTGTTAGACACAGACCTGTCCATCTACACTTGAATGTGCTGAACTCGTCCCATGATGCATAACAGACATAGACCACCTATTATTGAAGCAAATCACTATCTCTTGCTTTGTTTTTACTTTCTTTTGTTGAAGTTTTTATTTCAGATAAATAATTTAAAGTTCTGCTTACTACTTTTCTGGCATTTGTAATTTATTTTTGGCTTCTTTTCCAGTGTCCATATTTATTGCTGAAGCTAACGTAAACAGGAAACTGCACTCCCTGGAAGCACTCCTCACCTTGGAAGATGCTGACATCTGTGCAGTCACTGAGACATGTTTCAAGGCTGCAAAGAGCATCCCAGCCTTGTAAAACCACAATGCCTTCCACAAGTTCAGTCCCCAAAATGAGTGTGAAAGAACCAAAGGTGGAGGTGTATCCATCTTTAATAAAACCAAATACGCATCAAGACTGGTTAAACAGTACAACTCTCTTGAGCTACTCTAGGTCCAACTAACTATAGGTAAAAGACCCTACCACATCATTGCAAGCTACAGGTCCCCCACCATGAAGCAACAGAAGAACATTGACTACCTGGACTTGCTAGAGTTAAACACTATACAACCAAATAATTTGGTCATGATATACTTCAACCATCTTTCCATCAATTGGGCCATATACATGAGCGCAACCATGCTCACCCTGAGGTTTCTGGACTTCGTCAATACAAACGCTCTGCAACAGTTAGTCTGTAGCCCCACAAGGGGCTCAAGTGTTTTGGACTTAGTACTCACCAACACGGGGGGAGTCAGTGCACTACCCCCGTGTGTGGTGCCCATCCTGGTATGGTCAGACCATACATCTGTCTCATTTAAAGTAATGATCAGACTTGACAACTCCACAGGAGAGAAAAAAAATGAAAAATTTTTCCAAAGCAAACTACATCCTACTAAGCGATGGTATAAAAAGTTTCAAACTCATTGTTAATGCAGCCAGAAAAAAAACTTCTATGCAGAGTACACAAATGCTCTGTACAACCACTTAAACAACTATATAGACTCAGCTGTACCTGACCATATCAAAACCAAGGTCCTCCTGAAAAAACAAGCTACCCTGGTGGACCTCAAGTATAAACATGTTATATAACAAAAGGAAGAAACTGTTTTCTAAGAACAAAAGGAACTTACTCAACAGAAGAAGGATACCCTCCACAGCTTGAACAAGCAAATCAGATATCTTGTAAAGTTCTCTAAAGCTAGTTATAAGGCTAAATTAGCATCTCTAGCTAAGGATAATCATATGGCAATTTTTAGCTCCATCTAAAATCTAAAAGGAAATGCCCAGCTATGTGTCAAACTTATAGTGGATGGTACCACTCATACCAAACCCGAGGAAATTGCGATCATGCTAGCTGGCAGATTTGGTGCAAACTTCACCCACCTATCCCAACCAACCATACCCGATACCAGTCCTCTATCTAGTACCTTCAAAGAGCAGGTCATATCTGTGCTCTCCAAAGCCAAAAACATGGCCTCTATGGGACCAGATAACATTCCAGGCTGCTTAGTAAACAATCTAAAACAAAACCTAGTAGAATCACATGGCATTCTCTTTAACCACAGCTTGAGCACTGGTGTTCTTCCAGCAGAGTGAAGAAAAGCAACAGTAATCCTCTTGCACAAAGAGGGTTCATCAACCAACCTTGAGAACTATAGACCCATAAGCCTAACCAACCCTGTCTACAAGGCCATGGAAAGAATCATCATGGACCTTCTTAACATCTTACCTTTAAGCATCTATTGCAAGACCACCAGTTATTTGAGAGCCCACATTCTGCCTCTCAGTAGTCATCTTGGGATTAGTGCTTCTGTTTTCTACTGGTGACAGAAGGAGTGCAGTTATATTATTTCCTGGAGACTGCTGATCACCAGAAAGCTCAATAACTGCTGTATAGGTAACAGCTTGGAATCTGTGCTTAGATTCTGACCCTGGTGAGAGTAGGAGCAGAGTGCATTGATTCCCGACTCTTTCTGGTTGGAGTCCTGTGACTATCACTTGCCCTAAAACCTGCTGGAAAGCACTAGGAAGCCTTAAACTAATACAAGCAATCAAGTCTCCTTGTTAATAAGGCGAAATTAATCGTAGGTGCTAAACAGCCTATAATTGCAAAGTACTTTGCGAAGGTAAGGAAAACAAAGCATCTAACCAGGCATGCCCAAGGGTCAGCTTCCGGTGATTTCTCCTGTCCACCTGGTGAATTTGGGCATACTGGGGCAATGCAGCAATTGCCTCATGTACACAGACAACTGTCTCCTCCTGCCACCCAACACTACAACCTGCGAGAGATGCACTTACATAGCCAAACTCTCTCCAGCCAAGATTGTGCTAGACAATCAAGAGGAGAAGGTTAACACCCGCACTACACCTCAAGCAACACATAGCCCTTCAAAACCCTCACCACCAACACCCACACATAGCAAAACTAAACACACATATGCGGAGGCCCTTAACATTAACCTGCCCAAGTAACAAGGACCTCCAAAGCTGAAATGCAAACAAACACCAATCACAATCAAAGTATCACATAGCTCACAACACCAGTGTGCTACCCAACAACAGCCCCTAAGGCAAGACAGCGTACCCGACACTTTAGTAATAGGTGACTCTATAGTCAGGCACACTGATGTTCCACTCACCAGGCTGAACAAGGAGAAAATTACAGTCAACTGCCTGTCGGTTCCAGGATCCACCACATAACACATGCACTCAAGTCACTCCATAACAAGTACAAATACGACTCTGTCATTGTCCATGTTGGAGTGAATGGCTTGAGATGTACCTCCCTGGACTACATGAAAAGAGACATGGAAGAGCTCTCAGATCATGTGTCCCAGACAGGTATGACCCTAGCCCTGAGTAGCATCCTGCCTTCGCCCAGAATGATACCACAGTATAAGGACAAAATGACTGACCAACAATTGGCTAAGCTTCTGATGTCATTCAAAGGGGATCCAGTATCTGTCTGCTGGGGACGACATGATCGACAAACCACAATGCTTTGCTAGAGATGGTCTGCACCTGTCGACCCTGGGATTCAGGGTACTGGCCAAGACTCTTGCCACCCTTATAGTGTCTTTTTTAGGCAAGGCACAAAGGAAAAAAACACCACCATAACAGGTACAAGCATGCAAAATCTGAAGGTAATGCTACTCAATGCTAGAAGTCTAAACCTCAAAATGCACTCTCTCGAGGCACTCCTAAAAATGGAGAACATCGATATCTGTGCAGTAACTGAGACCTGGTTCAAGGCTCCAGAGAGCACCCCTGCAATACCAGGTTACAACTCTTACCACACTTTTCGGCCACCAAACCAGGACTGAAACACTAAAGGTGGAGGAGTGTCCATATTAACCAAGGATATTCACACCTCCAGGCTAGTTGCCCAACACAATGTATCCAAAATTCTCCAGGTGCAACTAATACTAGGTAAGACTGCAATCCAAATTGTAGCTTGCAACAGATCCCCCACCATGCCCCAAGATTCTCAATGCACCTTTCTAAACATACTCAAAAACATTAAGATTCTACCAAACACCCTAATACTGGGTGATTTCAACTACCCTGCCATTAACTGGGAAAACTACTTGTGTACCAACACCTTTTCCTAACGGTTCTTGGAATTCATAAACTCCAACACTCTGGATCAACTAATCCATAGTCCCACCAGGGGCTCCAATATCCTGGACCTGGTCATTACCAACAAGGAAAATCGATGCTCTACACCAGTGGTCACCCCCTCGTTGGTTAGGTCTGACCATAACCTAATCACCTTTGACAGTCACATCCCACCCCCAGCCCCCAGTAAGGAAACATCTGTAAAAAACATCTCCAAGGCCAACTTCATGCTACTCAAGTCAGAAGTGACAAACTTCATGACACCTATGCAGACGTGAACTGAAAGTTCGACTGCCGAATCCTACACTAAAGCAATGTATAACATCCACTCGTGCATGAATTGTGCCATCCCAAATAGAACCAAGATGCTCTCCTCCAAAAAGAGGAAGCCAATCTGGTGGTCCCCTGTCATAAACAAACTATACAACAGAAGGAAGAAACTGTTGCAGAAAAGAGGAAAATCCCAGGATGCAAAAAATTCCCTTACCAGCCTCAGTAAGAAGCTGAGATCCCTCATAAAATCCTCCAAAGCTAGTTACGAAAATAAAATTGCCAAATATTCCAAATACAATCCCAATGCATTCTATAACTATGTCAAGAATCTGAATGGCAATGTTCAGATCTTCTCTGAGCTACAACAGAATGGCATTAAATATATTGATCCCAAGGACATCGCCAATATCCTGGCAGATCGATTCAGTGCCAACTTCACCCCCTCTCATCCCCTAAACAGCCCATCTCAATACTGAGAGATTGCCAAATTACGATAATCATGGCCACAGAGGTAAAAAACGCACTCTCCAAAGCTAAGAATACAGCATCCATGGGACCAGACAACATCCCGGGCTGTTGAACATGAACTACAAAATGAACTGGCACCTCACCTAAGTGCCATGTTTAATCATAGCCTCTCCTCAGGCTTCGTGCCCACTGAGTGGTGCACAGCTGCAGTTATCCCACTGCACAAGGGGGGATCCACCTTTGATCCTGGGAACTACTGTCCCGTCAGTCTGATGAGCCTGGTCTGCAAGGCCATGGAACGTATTATCATGGAACTTATAAACAAAGACATTGGCAACCTTCAAACACTGGACCCCACCCAGTTTGGGTTCATGAAGGGCCGATCATGTCTCCTGAACATGACTGACTTCTTTGAATCAGTCAGCAGAGCCGTGGATGAGGGTAAGGCGGTCCACACAGCCTATCTGGACCTCGCCAAGGCCATCAACACCATCCCCCACTCTGGAATCATAGATAAACTTACTAAGCTGGGCATAAATCCCTACATCACTCGATGGGTTGCCAGATGACTTACTGACAAAACCCACACTGTAAATGTAGCCAACTCCAAATCCAGCTCCAGACAAGTGACAAGTGGAGTACCTCAAGGTTCAGTCCTGGGGCCGCTCTTGTTTGGCATCTACTTCTCTAAAGTACAGGCCAACACTAAGGGACTCTGTCTAACAAAGTTCTCAGATGACTGCAAACTGGGAGCCATTACTGAATCCCCAAATGATGTGGATATTCTACAAAAGGGCCTTACAGAAACAGATTCTTGGTGCCAGAGCCATGGGCTCAAGTTTAATGCCAAGAAGTGTACAGTTATCCCCTTTGGGAAAAACCATG
The DNA here is from genome assembly GCF_019279795.1 of Protopterus annectens. Lineage (NCBI taxonomy): Eukaryota > Metazoa > Chordata > Ceratodontiformes > Protopteridae > Protopterus > Protopterus annectens. The sequence continues at coordinate 1,198,410,915 of NC_056737.1, forward strand.
TACCCATGAATTACCACATAGGTGGAAGTACACTAAACACTGAAAGTGTGATAAAAGACTTAAGAACACAGGTGGACAGTGGTCTCACCTTCGATAACCACATCGCCACAACAGTCAGGAAATCCTTCTATGTGGCACACCTCATCACTAAGAGCTTTTCTTCCAGAAAAAAGGAAATCATTGTCCCACTGTACTCATCCCTCATAAGACCCATCATAGAGTACAACATCCCATTTGGTATGTACCTCACAAGACATCTGCAACAACTGGAAAGGCCGCAGAAACACCTCACTAAAAGAATCACAGGCCTAAAGCAGATGCCCTCTGCTGACTGACTAAAAAGACCCCAGCTATACTCTTTCGCATATCGTCTACTCAGAGGCGATCTCTGCTGAACATACAAAGCCATGTCAAACCCAGAGCTGTTGGACATGCTACACTTAAAGAAATTCCAATCCATCAGAGCCACACACTCCAGAGACCTAAACCTTGTCATCACAATGAACAAAACATGCTGGTGGGGTAGGTTCCTGACCCAGAGACTCCCCATACTTTGGAAAAGACTGCTCGTACATGTCAAGCAGAGCACCTCCTTGGTCCTCTTCAAAAGGAACCTTGACGACTGGATGGGAGATAGGAAATTTACCCCAGGGATCATGTCAGTCACCCTGCTAGACAGTGGTCCAGGGAAGTAAATATTGTGGGAAGAAATAGCCAGAGAATTGTTATGGCTAGGCTTGTACAGGCCCTAGGGCTGATAGCCTAATACCAACCTATGAACATATAAGGCATAGGTGACCTTCAAACTCTTGACCAGAACCAGTTTGGCTTTGTTAATGGTAGATCATGCTTATTAAACCTGGTGGACTTCTTTGAGAATGTCACCAGTGCCCAGAAGAAAGGCAAAACAGTACATACCACCTATGTTGACTTGGCCAAGGCTTATGACAAAATCTCCCACTCAGGTATCATTGAAAAACTCTCCCAACTGGGGGATAAACCATACATCACTAGATGGGCAGGCAACTGGGTCACTAACAGAATATGTACTGTCAAATTTGGGGAGTCCACCTCTACTAGTAGACCAGTTACCAGTGGTGTACCACAAGGATCTGTGCTGGGCCCTCTACTGTTTAGAATCTATTTTTTGGAAGTTCAGGCAAAAGTATACAGGTTGTGGTTTAACAAGTTCACTGATGATTGCAAACTGGGTGCAATAAATGAGCCCCCCTAACAATGTTAACATATTACAAAAAGGGGCTAATACAGACAAATGATTAGTGCCAAAGCCACGGACTAAAACTAAACTCAAAAAAGTGAATTATTATCCCCTTTGGGAAAGAGGAAGTCCTTGCAAATTACAATATTGACAGCAACCCCCAACTCAAACCCAGTGGTGAGACATTTGGGAACACAGGTTGATAGCAACCTAAACTTCAATCACCATGTGTCCACAATGGTAAAGAAAGCCTTTTACATTGCACATCTTATAAGTAAGGGCATCACATCCAAGAATAAGAATGTTATAACTCCTCTGTACTTGACCCTCATCAGACCACTAATAGAGTACAATGCTCCCTTTTGCATGTACCTCACCAGACACCTGCAGTATCTGGAGAGACCACAGAGGTTTCTCACCAAGAAAACTCAGGGCCTCCAAAACATGACCTACATGGAATGACTGAAAGCCTTGTCACTGTATTCTATATCCTACATGTTGCTGATAGTCGACTTGTGCCTGCCCTACAGAGCAGTCTCTGACCCTGCCCTAGTGGAAATGCTGCATGTCTGCAAATCAAATAGACATTTGCTCTAGGGAAATCAACCTAGCCTGTGGCATCAAAAGAACATGCAGGAAATACAGATATGTCTCTCAGTGATTGCTACTCCTTTGGAATAAATTCCCATTCACCTAAAGCAGAGATCCTCAATGGCCCTGTTTAAGCACAACCTAGACAATTGAATGAGAGACAGTAAAATCACCCTAGGGGGTGGCACCCATGTCCCTCATGGAAAGGGGTAGTTGGTGCTGATCACAGATTCACCCTGCAAATAAAGACCATCCAACCATGGTCAATTAGGGAACATAGGTATAACATGGCTAGGATTGTAAAGGCCCTAGAGTTACTAGACTAGTAAACTCCTATGAACTTATGAACCTATAAGATATAGGAAACCAAAAGACACAGATACCAGTATATCAGCTGCTGATGAGGTCCAGTTAATGCACCCAGTCTACTTGTTTTCTACTTACTGGATAAGCTGCCCATCGCAGAAAGGCCACATTGTAGTTTTGAAACACTGAGCCAAAAATTGTACAGGACTAAGAGACATGCACCTATAGAAAGACACCAATTAAAGTTTCGAGAAACTTTGTCAAAGTGATTCTGCTGACCACCTCAGTTCCTGACACTATAGAGCCAACAGCCTAACAAGCCTAATCTACAAAACCATAGAAAATGCAGTTGTGTAAAATCCTACCATACTGGTAGATGTCCTTGCCTTCACTGCTAAAGTATTCTTCACAGATGTGGTTCCCTGCCATGGAAGCCCAATGTCCAACCAGTCTACCAAAGCCTACTGTTGCTTTAAGGTATGCCAATGTCACCCAAATGCTTCTTGCGTAGCATAGGGCATAAAGGTGACATTCAGGCATACCATCTACAGAACTGATTGCCCCAGTAGGAACACCAGTTCAAGGTTATCTCTTTGCCCCAGTAGGAACACCAGTCCAAGGAACCCAAGAGGTATCCCGTACATCCAGGAAGGCAAATGACTAGTGGGATGGAGGGAGGGAGCGAATACTGCAGCAGTGAAGGCAAGGACATCTACCATTCTGGTAAGAGTTTACACAACTGTACTATGTCCTTACATTCACTGCTGTTGTATTCTTCACAGATGGGGGAGTGCAAAACCTCAAGAGGAAGCTTGTGAGGAGGAAGAAATAGAAGAGTCCCCTAAAAAGCCATGAAGAATGGCACAAGTCAAACCGTCAAACTTGTAGTGCTTGGTAAAAGTATGCACAGAAGTCCAGGTAGCTGCTTCAAGAATAGAATTGGTATGTAAGTCCTTGAAAAAAGCACAAGAAGAAGCCACAGCTCTAGTAGAATGAGCCCTCACTGAAGAAGGAAGACTCTTGCCATGAAAAGTGAAGGAAATATCTTTAGAAATCCAAGAAGAAATAGTTTGCTTGGATACAGCTAGTTCCAAAGATCTAGGATGAAAAGAAACAAACAACTGATCAGATTTTTAACAGCCTTATTCTTATCCAAATAAACCCTAAGTTGCCCATGCATGTCCAAAGTATGCAGCACCCTCTCACTGTCAGATTAAGGAGAGGGGGAAAAAGCAGGCAGATTAATAGCCTGAGCAAATGATAGTTCATTAACCACCTTAGGCATAAAATAAGGATTATTGCACAAGGACACCCTGCCCTGATGAAAGATCAAAAAAAGAGACAGGCCATAAGGGCTTGCATTCAGACACCCATCTGGCAGAAGTAGGAGCTAACAAAAGAACAGTCTTCCAAGAACAATGTTACAAGGAAGCTGACACAGCAGGCTCAAACGGAGGCTGAGTCATCTCCATAACAAAATCAAGATCTCAGGCAGGAGAAACAGGCTTCCTTGGAGGTCTAATATTAAGGATACTGTGATGATATGGGCTAGTGCCAGCACAGCCAGCTGGAGTTCTGTAAAGAATGATATGTCCTTTAAATATCAATCTGATTTATACAAGATGTTTGTGTTACAGATGCATTACAATTGTATGGCATTTGAATATCAAACTTGATTTGCACAAATGTTTATGTTACAAATGTATTAAAACTGTATGACATTTGAATATCAAACCGATTTGTACAGATGGTTATGTTACAAATGTATTAGAACTGTATGGCATTTGAAAATCAAAATGTGTTTGTAAAGTTGCTAGTGTTAAAAAATGTATCAAAAGTGGGTCCTGCTAGACAGAGAAGGAATATACATGTGAGACCGTATGTATATATGTTAGCAAAGGGCACTTAGGGTTGCCACCCCTCCTTTTTTTTCTGGACTATTCGGAAATCAAATTGATTCTCCAGTAGTCTGGAAAACACTATACAAACTCTGGTATTTTGTTTCAAAAAAGGAAACAGACTATTGCAGTTTGTAAATCGGCTGATTGACTATGCTTTTTTACAGAAAAGCATAGTAAATCAGCAGAAAGTAGGCAGCAGGAACAGAAAAAGAGGGCATTACCCATCGGGTAATGCCATAGTGATGTCATTAAATAGAAAGAATGTGGGTGGGAGAGGGGTGGGGTGGGCGGGGTTACTGGTGATGTGAGGGGTGTGGCCTTACTCTGGTTTTAGCCACAATGAAAGGTGGCAACCCTAAGGAAGAGAAGGTGTTAAGCAGCTAACTTACTTTTTACTTTAAGAAAAATACTGTTATTGGACCACCTGTTGGGCCATGGAAGTGCTTATCTCACAGCCCTGCACAGGACTGGAGAAGGCATGTCTGGAAGAAGCCTTTGTTCATTAGCTCAGTAAAAAGAGGGGAAACCCCACAAACTGCCATAAACAATAGCACAACTTTAGCTATGCATCTTATCACATCTATGCTAACATCCTGTCTCAAGCTTCAAAGGAGAATAGTGTGAGAACCTACAGTCAGGCGATTAGATGAGGTCATTCTGCCAGCCATCTTGGAAATTTTAGATATTACAAAGAGAAATCTCTCAGTATTGAGTGTTCTGTATTGGGCCTGACAACAAGAAGGACCATTCACCACATCATCTTCCTTGCTCTATTAAGTAAGCAGGGTATGGTAATTCTCCTAGATTCGGTCAGGTAAATGTAGTGAAGCTTAGTTTAGATATTGCTTTTCTTTATTTGTCTGAGTCTATCCATCAGTGTTATGTTCAATATTTCCTGTGATTTGAACTCTGTTTACTGTAAATATATATTCAGTATTTTCATGTTATTTTATTATTTATTATTAAAATATTTAAAACGTGTATTGTGGCTGGTCCTTTTATAAAGTATTTAACCTTTGAGAGTGCTTATATTTATTTGGTGACACTGTGTGGGCCACTCCTGAAGACCTAGCTGTCTTGGTCAACTACTACCATTTGTATTAGTATTAGTATTACACAGTATAATTGAACACCCTTTGCTTGGGCCTTAGAGTAACTGAGTGTGGAGTGTCTGGTGGCAGTGATAACTATCTTATACAGAAGGCAAAAGGAAGCACAGCTGGTAAATCTGTGGCAGGCTTTCCCAGGTATGTGTGTGTGTGTGTGTGTGTGTGTGTGTGTGTGTGTGTGTGTGTGTGTGTGTGTGTGTGTGTGTGTGTGTGTGTGTGTGTGTGTATGTGTGAACTACTTGGAGAAGGGACACAAAGCACTGGTTTCACAGAGAGGGAGCTGAAGGGCTTGGTTTGGACACTCAGCTGAGGACTTAACCTTGTAGCTATGCTTGTGGGGAGCCTTACTGGGGCCTTGAAGGGAGACAGATATAAAGAAATCCAGACCCCGGACTGACTGTGTTCCCTGTGTGCTCTTAACGAAAACTGTACTTGGTGCAGAGAGCTGCATCTGGATATACTGAGTGTATCTATTTGTATTCCAAGTGAACGCCCCTCTCCAGTGTCAGTGGTGAGGATTCAGACTCCTTAATTACTGGGCCAGTGTACAGGTTGTCACAGACACCTTTAAGAAATTGCTTAACCTCAAATATAGAAGTTAAAGGAGGAGACAAATGCAGACAAGCAGAGATAGCTCACACAAATAAAAGGCAACCAAAGAAGCATCCGCAGTAAGTGGGTCCAGGTTACAGAAGAGACACCAAATAGAAAACATTTTCCAATTGGATAAGTAGGATTTCCTAATAGTAGGTTTCCTGGCCTCCTGAGGAACCTGCCGCATGTCCTCAGAATAAAGGTGTCTATAAGGAATCAAATTCCTATCACCCATAGTATTATTTGAAGCATGCACAGGTGGGGATGGATGAGAGATCCCTTGTCTTGCGTGATTAGATCCACCTTGTGAGGTAACTTGTGATGATTGTCCCTGGATAGATGTAGACATAGAGGGAACCAATATTGCTGTGGCTAAAATGGAGTCGCCAACAAGATTTTGGGAGGATCCTATTGAATTTTAAACAGGGGGTTCTGAATGAAAGGAAGGGAATGCATAAAGAAACATCCCCTTCCAAGAAAATGAGAGGGTGTCCACCTTCCACACCAGATGACCTGGGAGTACGGCACAAAACAAAGGAAGTTATTTTTTCAGAAGAGCGGCAAAATGAGCCACTTGAGTACCCAACTGGTGGATAATGTACAGAAATACATCCCTGTGATGCATCTATTTGTGAGACTGAGTTAAGGACCTGCTCAGAGTGTGTGCCACAATTTTCTGACTGGAAAAGATATAAACTGTCTGAAGACTTACTTGATACTTGACAGCAAGACTCCATACCAGAAGTGCCAACTGGCAAAGAAGATACAATCTCATTCCTCCCTGTTTGTTAATATATCACATCACTGTTGTATGTTCTGTAAACACCTTGAGAGGCCCTGAGAGAACAGAGGATGAAAGGCCTGAAGAGCCAACAAAAGAGCTCTCATCCCTTTGGCACTGATGTGCTCCCTCTGCTGATGAGGCAACCACACACACTGTACCTTTAGGGAGCCAAATGTCTCCCCCATCCCATGTTTGAAGTGTCTGTGAACAATTCCTGCGAGTGTAGTGGTAGGTTAAAAGGGATCACTGGATTCAGAGACAACTGCTGAATTCACCAGTGAAGTTCCTGTCTGAGACAAGGAAGAAAAGAAACTACATAGTCACAGGATGTGCATGTTAAAACCACACTGAATTCAGAAATCACTGAAACTCTTTCATATAAACTTTGGCTAGAGGGAACATTGGAATGGTGGATGCCTTACAAAACAGAGCTCTCAGAAACTCCCTGGTAGAAATGGAAGTCAGAGGAAGAAGAGTGTGAAAGAAAGAAATGAGAGTTAAGGCCTTTGGAGGAGTCATGGGTGCAAGCATTGGCACCATCTGAATCCTGCAACTCAGAAAATCATAATCCTGAGAAGTCAGAAAAGACTTTATGAAATGTATTGTGAACCCCAGACTCTAAAGAACAGAAATGACAAAATGAAGATTTTGCAAAAGGATCTCTGGAGATGATGCCTGAATCAGTAGGTTGTCTAAGTAAGGAAATATTTGGATCCCTTGAAGCCTGCATAAAGCAGTAACAGAAGCAAGGCATTTGGTGAACACCCATGGGGCAGTAGAAAGGCCATAGAGCAAAGCAGAGAACTGAAAATGTCATAAAGCAACACAGAAATGCAAAAACCTCTTGAAAAGAGGATGGATTGGAATACGGAGATAAAAAACCTTCAGATCCAGAGACATAATATAGCAAGAGAGGAAACAGTGACTGAAGGGACAACATCCAAAAGGAATGCACTTTCAGAAAAGTGTTTGTATGAGAGAGCTCTAGAACAGATCTTCAAGTGCCCTCTTTTCTGGGCACTAGAAACAGTCTGGAGTAGAACTCTTTCCCCCTTTGTGACACAGGAACCTCTTGAACAGTACCCAGAGTCAAGAGATCTTGAAGAACCTCTGGGAAAAAGAGAAGTTGTTCCTGAGGAGGCTAAGGAATGCCCATAAAAGGAGGATGGGCTTTCAACATCATGAAGTACCCTTAATGAATGATAGAACCCAAGAATTCTGAGTGATCTGAAGCTAAAGAGGAAGAGAAAGAGAAAGGTGAAAAGAAAGAGGAATGCGGCTGGGAAGAGATGGATAGTCATACAGCACCTGCTTTGTCAGGAAAGGAAGGCTCTGGTATCCCTGAAAACTGAGTAACCTTAGCAGGAGGAGCCTGTTTGCCACTCTTTTTACCTTAAGTAGAAGGACGAGATTGCCTATGAACAAAGACTGGCCTTGTGGGGTAGTTCTCTGAAATTTAGGCACAGGAGAAACAAACACACGTTTAAGCTCCTTTAAGGCATTACCCTTACCATAAAGGGACTTAAACAAACCAGAAGTTGCTTCCCCAAACAAAAGTTTAGTATCCAGAGAAGCATCCAGCAAGATAGCCTTAATATCATCAGGTAGACATTGAAGCCTAAGCCAGCAATACCTTCTCATTGGTGAACCAAAAACAGCAGCACTAGAATTGGCATCTGCCCGATCATAACTCCATTTGATAGAATGATGAATGACATGAGAGGAAGGAAAAGAGCAAGGAAAGAGTAGAAGGTTTACCCTCAGAGTCTGGAAAAATCAGAAATAAGTTGACAGACCTGAGGCAGAAGAGCCAACACATACCTAGACATATGGGTCTGATAGGTAACAGCCCTAAAAGGTTGGGTAGCAGAAGTGTAAACCTTCTTACCTAGCCTTTCCATGGTTCTGCTGTCCTTGTCAGGATACAATAATGTGGGCGAAGGAAGCAATTGAAATGGCTTATTAGAGGCTGCAGACATCGCAAAAGGGTCAGCAGCAGGACATTTATACAAATAATAATCCTCAGGCACCCTATAAAACCTAGCAGGCTTTTTGGGAGCAGGGGGCAGAGAATCAAGAGCATGAGAGGCATTGGAAAAAGCATCCAGCAAAGCAGCCAAAACAGCAGGAATAGCCGCAGGTTTAGGAGAGTCCAATTGCAGCAATTCATAGTGCCTCTTACGGATATCACAGACCTGAGCACAATCCCACTTAAAAAAATTCCATCATCCTAGACAGTGTGTCCCCAAAGGTAATTTCCTCAAAAGGAACATCAGGAATAATAGGTTCCTCCTCCTCTGACCCAGAGTCCAAAGGAGAAGGAATTTGAATAGAATAAGTAAGGGATTCATCATCAAAATTTGACTCTTCCTCACAGGAATCCAGTTCGCTAGGCCTTTTGATGGAAGTAGAGGATGAAGGAAGAACAGGAACAAAAACTCCCTGAGGAGGCTTTAATGACATTAAAGCAGTAAACAGCCCCTGAGTAAAGGCCTGCCACTCACTTTGTGGATCCCTAGGAGCAGAAGAAACATGTTTTCTTGTTTCTTTTTTAAGGGACTGCCCCCCACCATAAAACTGAGAAGGCTCAGACCCAGGACAGCAGTCGAGAACAGTAGTAGGAACTTCTTCCCCAACTAAAATATGAGGAACTCCCCTAGGCCCTTGGAAAAAATCAACTGTGGTTCTCCTGAATGTCCGAAATGGACGCCTGCAAAGCCTCTTCGGAAATGCTGCCAGACGGATCCTCATTGGCCTTCAACCCAATCATGGCAGAGAAATCTAACAACATAGCTGGGTGAGCCCCCAGGTTCATAATGACCTCAGGAGAAAAACCTGGCAGAGGCTGGACAGAGGAAGATTCCGGTTGTATGTTTTTCACCTTCTTCTTCCCTAACAGCTGACCCTCAGGGCTGGAGATTCCTTCCATTATATCTTTAACAATGAGTGAAAAGGTCACTGGAAAACCAATCGGTAAAAACAAAATGAAAACTCCAGCAGCAAAGCTAGAACTTCCACTGAGTGACCTCCAAACCTCTTGTATCAGAGGCACATGGGATATATACAAATTATCCTTATGAACATCAGGTGTTTCAGCTAATTTAGGATTCTGAATACCCATGACTTGTTTCATCATTTTAATGAACAATTACAGGCCAATAAAGCCAAACCCCACTAGTTGTGGATATGCATATTTCAGCCTTATTGTGACCTCATCAGGAAAGCACAAGCAGCGTGTTTAACTATGCATTAGAAACACAGGGCTGTAACACCCAGCTGATGTCCATTATCATTAGGGTCACTGCAAAAATACCCCAAACAACAAACTAAAACAATGAGTGAAAACGTCACTAAAAACCAATTGGTAAAAACAAAATGAAAATTCCAGCAGCAAAGCTAGAACTTCCACTGAGTGACCTCCCAAACCTCTTGTATCAGAGGCACATGGGATATATGCAACTTATACTTATGAATATCAGGTGTTTAAGCTAATTGGTGATTCTGAATGCCCATGACTTGTTTCATCATTGTAGTGAACAATTATAGAATACAACACCCCATTTGGTATGCACCTCTCAAGACACTGCAACAACTGGAAAGGCTGCAAAAGTACCTCACTAAAAGAATCACAGGCCTAAAGCAGATGCCCTATGCTGACTGTCTAAAAAAACTCCACCTATACTCTGTCGCATATTGTCTACTCAGAGGTGATCTCTGCTTAACATACAAGGCTACATCAAACCCAGAGCTGTTGGACATGCTACACTTAAAGAAATCCCAATCCCTCAGAGACACACGCTCCAGGGATTTAAACCTTGTCATCACAATGAACAAAACATGCTAGAGGGATTGGTTCCTGACCCAGAGACTCCCCAGACTCTGGAATAGACTACCCATTCATGTCAAGCAGAACACTTGTTTGGCCCTCTTCAAAGGGAACCTTGATGATTGGATGGGAGAGAGGAAATTCACCCTGGGGATCATGTCAGTCGCTCTGCTAGACAGGGGTCCAGGAAAGTAAATACTATGGGAAGAAATAACCAGGGAATTGCAATGGCTAGGCTTGTATAAGCCCTAGGGCCTATAGCCTAGTACCAACCTATGAACCTATGTACCTAAAACCCCCAATAGGACACTTATCTGCAACTTGCTAGGATTCAGCAAAGAGGCATAGGCATTACCCATAGCACAAAAATGCATACAGCTAGTGAACAATGGATGTAGGGAAATAGACCGACAGTAAAAAGAAACTTTCAGACTGGAGGTAAAGAAGTTCTGTAGATGGTAAGCTTGAACAACTCCTTTATGCCCTACACTACACAAGAATCGTTTGGGTGATCTTCGATGTACCTTAAACCAACAGTAGGCTTTTGGTAGACTGGCCAGACTTCGAGCTTCCACGGCAGCGATTCCCATCTGTGAAGAATACTGCAGCATTGAACGTAAGGACATCATATTATATCTGATTTCATATATTCAAATATAAAAAAACTATGACTTGTCAAAGAGAGATCATGTCTACTTAATTTAATACACTTCAAGAAAGTCAGTTAAGATGTAGAAACTGGCCATGTAGTTCATATAGCATACATAGATCTGGCCAAGGTCTTTGGAACTATTCTTCTTGCTGGAAATGGCAAATAAGCTTAACACTTACATGTAGACCCTTATGTTGATGTTCTAAGATGAATTTAAACTACCTGACAAATATAACATATGTAGTTAAAGTAGCAGCTGTTACATCAGAAAGTAAAAAAGGCAGCTAGTGGCATTCAATAGGCTCCAGTACCTCTTCATTCACAATGTGAATTTCTTGGCATTCATGTCTCGAACATATAATAAGGAGGCTGTGATCGGCGACCTGCTCATAATCCTCTGTGTTACGTGTTTATGATGTGGATGCCAAGTTGTTTACAGTTATGTGACCTTGGATTTCATGACTTTGACTTCCTCAGGATGGAGATGACTATTTCTAAATGCAAACTTTCACATTAAATGTAATATACTCTTGTGAAAACAATGGAGGTCTCATAGAAGAAGCTGGAAAATGGAAGGGGGAGTGAATGCTCTGACTTGAGTGCCCTTGACTTGGAATGATTAGAGCACAGCCAATGGTGTTTGTGACATGCATTACTGTCTCATTTATGACAGACACATCACATTTCAGACTAAGGAAAACATGCAGCTGCAAAGTAACCTAACAGAAATAACAAAGAACAGGGTAGAATGGGTTACAATATGGGTAACAACGGTGTGTGTCCCTATATTATTTATTTATTTGATGTTTGTTTACCAGGAAAGTCCGACTGGGCCAGAAAGCACACATATTCATCAGTGGCCCAGGGAGAAAGCACAATCACAATATTTCAAAAATCAAACTCCACAATCACAATATTTCAAAAATCAAACTCCATAATCACAATATTTCAAAAATCAAGTACAGATATTTTCAATCACAAAATGTAATGTTACATTACAAAACAGCAAGTACAAATATTTTAAATAAAAAAGTATTGTGATATACTACAAAACGTAAGACTAAAACAATGTTGTAATGACAAAAACATAGAACAAATGTTTCACAGTAAAATGCAATAAAAAACAATAACGTGAGTTGAAGAGAATATGTGAGAAATAATTCAATAGTCATATTATCTGTTACATAGATTAGTCTGTGGTAAAGGAGGCCGAGACAATTCTAATAAGATATTTAAAGAGATATCAGAGATTACATGATTAGATGTTTATATACACTGATTTGTGTGTGGCTATTTAGAATAGGATCTTGTATTAGTGTTTGAATAGTTAGGCAATGATTGATTGTATATTGTTTGATTGCTTGATTAATTCAATTTAACTTAATTTGACTTAATTAAGAAATGATGCTATCGTATATAAACTTGCTTAGTTCCATTTGTTTTTATGATCTGAAGAAGCGTATATTCTATACGCGAATGCGCTTGTCTGTCATTAAAGTTTTATTATACTTTGGGACTCGTTTTGCTATTCCTTTTCTGTGGTGAGACTGGACGTGTTTTTCTTTCATAGATTAGTCTGTGGTAAAGGAGGCCGAGACAATTCTAATAAGATATTTAAAGAGATATCAGAGATTACATGATTAGAGACAGTGAGGTGAAACTGAGTTATGTCTTAGTATGAGAAAGGTGCTCATATTATGGTTATAGAAGGAAAAAGGATCGAGAGAAAAGGAGATCATAAGAATAGTGCAAGGTAGGGTGTCTTCAGGTAGCTTAGGTGAGTAGGGAGGAAATGGGTAGAGGAAAGGTCTGCAGAGATGAATTAAGTACAGTAAGTTAGGGGGAAACAAAAAGGAGTGGTGTAGGAGGTTGGAAATAGTTGTGAAGTGTGACGTAGGTTGGAGGGGGTGAGTGAAGTATAGTGAGTAACTTCAGCCAGGATTGGCACAGGAGCAGGTCCAAGATTTTGTAAGGTATTCTTTTAGGGAGCATTTAAAGGTGGGTAGGTTAGAAATAGTTCTGGTGGTTAGACGTAAGGAGTTCCATTTTTTGCTGCTAAGTATGAGTATAGGCTTTGTCCAGGGGATTTATTGGATGTATTTAATTCACCTCAGACTGAGTTTGCAGACTTATAGATAGCCAGAAGAACCATAAGCAATTATGAAGAAGCCACGTCTAAGATGAACCCTAACAAGGCACCCAGGACAAATGTTCATTCCTCCAGGCATTCACAAGAGGGTGAAGGAGGGTGGGATGTCAAGAACAGATGAAGATTGACAGCACAGATAGAACATTATAGTAAGAACATAACATCTTTATCTGATTTTGTAAATCTTCATCTATTCTTGACTCTTGGGCAGAGTCACCAACTACTTTAGATCCTAGGTGACCCTATGGAAGGATATTCCTGAGAACCATAGAACCAAAGGTAGCTCTTTCCCTGCAGACCAGATCCAACTTGTAATGAGTGATAAAGGTATGTAGGGTAGCCCATGTTGCTGCTGCACATATTTCATTCATGGAAGCCTTGGAATGGAAAACAGCTGAAGTGGTCATTGATCTGATGGGATGTGCTCTCACAGGCACAGGTAACTTGAGATTCTTTTTATTATATATGTAAGTAATACAATCTCTTAGCCATTTTGACATGGTAACTTTGGAAACAGAGTTCCTTAAAGCTGGTCTGGAAAAGGATACAAACAACTGTTCTAATTTTCTAAATTATTTAGTTCTGTTGAGATAAAAATGTAATCGTCTGTGAACATCCAGCAAATGTAGGCAATATTCGCCTTTGTTGGAAAAATTGAGGAAGAAAAGTGGCAAGTCTTTGGTTTGATTACTGTTGGACTCTGAGACTACCTTTGGAAGAAGGAATGGATTGGTTCTGAGTGAAACTTTATCCTTGTGGAAAATTAAGTAAGGAGATTTTGAGCATAAAGCCTGCATCTCAGAAACTCATCTTGTGGAAGTTATAGCTATGAGACAAAGCATTTTCTGTGAAAGAAACTTTAAGTCGCATGTCATGGCTAGTTCAAATGGAGTAAAGACCAGAGACTGAAGAACAATGGTCAGATCCTATGGGGGTAGAGGGTCTTTAAATGGAAGCTTTAAATGCTGGGTTCCTTTAAGGAACACTTTACATAATGTATGTGAAATTAGAGGAAGGTCCCCAAAACCATTATGGAAGTTAGAAATGGCAGCTAATTGGACTTTAACTGTGGAGGTGGAAGCCCTTTGATGAAAAAGAATGGCTAGAAATTCTAGAACTTCTTCCACAGGAATGGAAAAACGATCACAATCATTATTATAAGCCCAGGTTGAAAATCTCTTCCACTTACTAAGGTAAAGTTTCCTGATGGATGGTCTATGGGAAGTCAGCAGAATTTTCCGCACTGGGGGTAGGTATATCATTATGCCTGGTTGTCGTTTTTCTTTTGGCTTTTCCCAGTTAGGGGTTGCCACAGTAGAACTCTGGTCCGCTAATGATCGGCAGTCGATTTTTATGGTGCCGAGTTGCCAGCCCGACGCTCAACTTTCAACAAAGGCACGCCCATTCACACATGTCTTTTGAATGCCACTCGATCGTGGGGAGGACATGCAGACTCCACACAGAAGGCGCTCGAACCGAGAATCAAACAAAATTGAAGAACCAAGCTGCCAACGTGAGATTTTGAAGGATGGGGGGTGCACCAGTCCCTGAGGGTGAGACAGCAGGTCTGGAACTGGGTCCAGAATCCATGGACGGTGAACTAGATGAGGCCATAGGAAGGGGAACCAAATTTGTTGAGGCCAATAGGGTGCAATGAGGATCACTTTGCTTCTCAACCTGGCTGCTTTCTTGAGAAAGAATAAAATTAGAGGAAAGGGGGGGCATAGGGCAGACCGGGGGGCCAATTGAGGAGAAGAGCATCTCTCGGTGACTCCCTCTGAAAGGGGATTAGGGTAAAGTAGCTTCTGCACTTGTTGTTTTGGGGTGATGCAAAAAGGTCACAGCAAGGCTGGCCCCATTGATGAAAAATCCTCATCATTATCTTGAGATTGAGAGGCCACTCATGAGGCAGTAGAATGCATCTGCTCAGTTTGTCCACTATCATGTCTGAACTGTCTGGGATGTGCATTGTTACCAGAAAGCGGTTGGAGGAAATAGCCCATTGCCACACTCTGATGGCTTCTCGACACAGGGGATAGGACTTGGTTCCCCCTTGTTCGTTGATGTACTAGACTACAGACATGTTGTCTGGATTGCAATGGTTTCTAGGGGGAGGACAGATTGAAGGCTTGCAATGCAAATAGCACTGCCCTCAACTCCAGGACATTGATGTGCAGATTGGCCTCTATCAGGGACAAAGTACCTTGGACTGCTCTTCCCAGATAATGCCCCCTACCCCATCTGGGATACATCCATGGTCACTGTAGCCTTGGGTTGAGGAGGGAGAAATGGATGACCTAATAGGATTTCTTTGGATTCCATCCACCAGGATAGGTCTTTTTTGCAGCGACTTTTGATTAGCATGAGGTAGTTCATTGGATGGGTTACAATAGACTATTGTGATGCTAGAAGCCATTGTAGTAGCCACATGTGGAACCTCACTAATGAGACTAGAGTGCTGGTTACTGCCATGGAACCCAACGCTTGAAGGACTAGCAGTGCTGGAACTTTGTTTTTGCATAGAATAGCATGTACGTGGGATATTATCTTCTGTAATCTGTGCTGGAGAAGAGAGGCTACATAAGAAATGGTGTTCAGATGAGATCCTATACATTCTAAATCTTGAGAGGGGCTAGCTGAGATTTTGTTTGATTGACAGTGATGCCCAAGCTCACAAACAAATGCAGAATGAACTGTGTTGCTTGAAGCAGTAGATGCCTGGTGGAAGCAGTGATGAACCAGTTGTCTAGATATGGAAACTCCCAGAATCTGTGCAGTCTCAAGTTAGCTGTTACTGCTGCCATACTTTTGGTGAACACTTTGGGGACTGCGGTGAGACCAAAGAGGAGCACCCTGAAATGAAAGCAACTGGCTCCTAGCCGAAAGTGGATAAACCCTCTGGAGCGTTTGTCCATTTTTATGTGGTAACACATGTCTTGAAGGTCTACAGGGAACATCCAATCATTTTCCTCTAAAAAGGGAAAAAGAGACTAAACTGTGACCATCTGGAATTGGACTGGAACAAATTTGTTTAGAATGCTGAGATCCAGTATAGGTCTCCAATCCCCTGACTTTTTTGGTGGTAAAAAGAACCTTGAGTAAAATCCAGATCCTATCTGGTCTGGTGGGACTTCTTGGATGACTTTTTTTCTAGCAGCTTTTGGATTTCTAAGGTTGCTTGGTCTCTTTGATTGGGTGGAACAGCAGGAAGACTTGTTAGAGAACTGGGATAAAGGCTGAAGGGGACAGAATAACCTCTGGTAATAATTTTCTGCACCCAAACATCTGTGGTTATCTGTCACCAGGTTTTGCATGCAGAGAAAATCTCCCCCTGACCACTTCCAAAGGTAAGCAATCGGGCCTCTTTCAGTAACACTAGTAGGGCTGGCCAGAGAAAAGAGTATCTGGAACCGTGATTCTGCAGGCCACCTCTGCCTCAGGGTTGGCATCTTCCATTACAGCTCCCCTCTCTGCCCTGAGGGGAGCCTCCACCACATGTGTCCTGGAAAGGCCCTTGGGACTTTTTGAACTACATCTTCCCACTCCTCTGATTCCTGGAGCAGAAAAACATATGCCCACAGTAGACAGGGTCCTCCCCATCCTTCTCACACCTGGCTAGAGCTTCTTTAACTTTGGGGACGAACAAAGAAGATCTACCAAAAGCAGCATTGATGAAGGAAGAATTGAATGGATCTGCAAACTCACACAGGTGCATCCTGGGTGTCGTCTGATAGCAGCATCTGAACCAGCTGACCTCACCATTCCTTCGGCTGCATGGGAAATGAGCCTTATGGATGAGTTAGAAATAGACTCCAGGCTAGCTAACTGAGAGGCCACTTTTTCTTGGACTTTATCAGGTACAGCTACTGCTAGGGTGTCTGATAGCTCCTTGATCAGATCCCTCTGGAGCCTAGTGAAGTGTACCAGAAAATTCAAGGACTTTAAGGTGAAGGTCGATGATGCATAAACCCACTTACCAAATCTGTCCATCACTCTAAACTCTCAGTTAGGGGGATGAACACAGGAACTTTCCTCAGCCAGTTCCTTTTTGGTGGCAGGCACTACCACCATGGCATCTACTGCTAACCCTTTAGCCCAATGTTGGTGGCCCTCAGGTGCAGAAAGGATTTTATCCAGTCTCCAGGGAATCTATTCTATGCAGTCAGGAGATTTCCAAGCCCGCTGAGTGATCAGTTTAATGAGATCGTTAGTGGGAGGAGGTCTCCCAGGAAGTAGATGGGCGAGAACCAAAGGCTTGCAAGTACACAGACATCTAAGAGGTAGGGTCTTTGGGTTTCCAGTTACCCCTCTGTTTAAAAATCTCAAGAATGTCTCCAAAGGAGATGTCCTCTGGGGGTGACCGTGGGAACCCTCCCAGTTATCGAAATCAGCCCCCTCAATGATGAACTCTTTAGGGGAGTCCAGGTGTTTCCTCTTACATGATTTCTCCTGAGGAGGCTCCCCAATGGGAATATCTGAGGAGGTTTCGGAAGAAGGGTTGTCCTCAGCCAGGATATCTTGCAACCTTGGAGCTCACTGTCCATACGCAAAGGTTGGTGGAAGCTCCCAGTAAGAAGGGGTCAGTGAATGAAACCCTGATACAGCAAGAGCCACCAGACAGCCTGTGATGGACAATACTCTCTCCATAGCCTGGAAAGTAGCCTCCCCCCCAGGAGGGATGGGAGCCAGGAACCCAGAAAGATGAACTCACAACCAGGATCACACCCCACCCCAACAGACCCATCTCCAAAGCCACAGCCAAAGAATCCCCACCACCAGAGTCCAAAGAGGTAAGGATGACTCCAAATAAAATATAGGAGTTGATTCAAACCTCTTGGGCCAGACAGCAGAGCCATGATCTTGGGAATCCATCGGTTCCAAAGGAATCGAAGAAGTCAGAGCCAGCAACCTCTCTTTCAACCACCACATTGCCACTGTGGTCAGAAAGTCCTTCTATGCGGCACATTTCATTACCAAGGGTTTTGCATCCAGGAAGAAAGAGGTCATCATTTCTCTCTACTCTTCCCTCATTAGGCCAGTCATTGAGTACAATGCCCCATTTGGCATGTACCTCACTAGACACCTGCAACAGCTGGAAAGGCCACAAACGTACCTCACAAAGAGGATACTAGGCCTTAAACACTCGTCCTACATGGACAGACTCAAACAACTCCAGCTATTCTCTGTCTCATATAATCTACTAAGAGGCAATCTCTACTTGACTTACAAAGCCATGTCCGATCCCAGCTCTGTTAGAAATGCTACATCTAAAGAAATCTCAATCCCTCCACACCACACACTCCAGAGACCTCAACCTTATTACCACAATCAACAGAACATGCTGGAGGGACATGTTCATAAACCAGAGACTGTCCGTGCTCTAGAATTGACTTCCCATACATGTTAAGCAGAGCACCTCACTGGTCCTTTTCAAGAGAAATCTTGATGAGTGGATGGGAAGTAGAAAGTTCACCCCGGGGATCACTCCAGTGGCTCTACTTGATAGAGGCACTGGGAACTGACATCGGGCAGCACAATGTCAGGGCACTTCTATGGCTTGTAAAGGCTCCAGGGCAATTAGCCGAGTACACATCTATGAACCTATGAAGGCAAGGGGGCTGTTGGTGCCGGAACAATAGGAACTTGAGTGGTTGGAGTGGGGAGTTCTAAAGCCTCTGAGGAGGTCAGAGAAGGGAGAACTGGAGGAGTCCTGAGAGAAAACATCCCTGCTGAAGGAGGGAGAGGGGGGTTGAGAAATAGTAGAAAGACCTTAGCCATGAGGAGCTGGTCCACCAATCTCACCAGACCAACTTCAATGAGACTCCTGGAGAAGTGAACAGACAATCCACATAGAGATTCTGGCCTTTCTATAAAGCGACTGAAAAGCTGACCAAAGAAGGGGTCAATGGAAGGAGAATACTTTTTCCTAGGGATATAAAGAGGATCAATTTTTGGCATTGAAAAGGGGTGTGGGTATGATCTGTTGCAGTGCAGAAGGAGATGTCTGCACTGACATGCAAACTAAAGATGCCAGTGTCAATGCCGGTGCTGATGCTGGTGCCAGTGCTGAGGGCACTGAGGTGACTGGTGCCGAAGAATGAGTCCATTCAGAGAGCTTCGGAATCATAGCTCTCAGTTCTCAGGAGGAACAAACAGAAGGGGACTTTTGTTTTCTTGATATCAGTGCTGATGGAGATGGCACCAAAGGATTAGTTTTGGAGCCAGAAGCCTTTGGAGATGTATTGGCCTTAAATAAAGCTTCTTCAAAGGGGGTCTTAAGAAGCCCTTTAAGAATAAGCTTGTTATAACATTCTACCAAGGCCCTAGTACTGAAGGCCTAATAGATGGAGCACTCTATGTCTAAATGTGGAGCACCTAAACAATAAACACAAGCCATATGCCCATCAAAGTTAGGCATTTTTCAGCCACAGTCCTGGCACTGCTTAAATCCAGTTGTACCTTTGAACTTATCTATCATATTCACAAGTGGCAGAAAAATAAACAGTCACGCTACAGACACACACAAAAGGATAGACAGGAAAAGGAGAAGGTTGTACCAACAATGGTAGAAAGAACTACTAACAGTAGCGAGAAAAGGAGAGAGGAAAACTACCAGCAATGGTAGGGAAAGGCATACCAATGAGTACAGAAAGTGCAACTACCAGCAATGGTAAGGAAAGGCATACCAATGAGTACAGAAAGTGCAACTACCAGCAATGGTAGGGAAAGGCATAGCAATGAGTACAGAAACTACAACTACCAGCAATGGTAGGGAAAGGCATAGCAATGAGTACAGAAACTACAACTACCAGCAATGGTAGGGAAAGGCATAGCAATGAGTACAGAAACTACAACTACCAGCAATGGTAGGGAAAGGCATACCAATGAGTACAGAAAGTGCAACTACCAGCAATGGTAGAGAAAGAATACCAATGAGTATAGAAATGCTCTCACAAGTGAAAAAAGTGGGTAGAGAAAAGAAAAATATTAAAGTTTTATAGCAAAGAAAGGAAGAAAGACTAATAAATTTTAAATATTACTTAGCTGCGAGAGGAGAGGAGAGCCAGCTGACATGTCTTGCTATAACAGTGGCAAACAAGATCTGAGGTGAATTGGAGAGGGGCATTGTGAATAGAGTATTAGCTTGAGAGATTTTTGGCTGGTGTGAGTTGTATAATGGCAGGACCAGTTCTGAGGATCGGAACAGACTACCCAAGAGTCAAGAATAGATGAAGTTTAACAACATCAGATTGATTGTTTCTGTAGAAGATGCCCTGTTTTTGATGGATTTTCTTTAATACTGATTTGGATGTGGAGGTCAAAATTAAGATTGTCATCTATTATGACTCCTAATAGTTTGGTATGGTGGACTAACTCAATTTCGGTGCCATTTGCTGAAAAGATTTTGAAAGATGCTTTGTTAGGGGTGTCAGTTTTGAAGGTAGAGGAAGAGTTTATTTTTTTTGGGGGGGGGGCTGAGTAGGAGTTGTGCTCCTGTAAACCAGGTTTCAATGGAGATGACAGCTTGTTGAGTGATTTCTTGGCGGTGAGTTCAGCTGTTTGAAGAGCAGATAATGGTAGAGTCATCTGCAAATTGAATCAAGGTGCCTTCACAAGAAGATGATTGTAGATTATTGATAAAAATACTGAATAATAGAAGGCCAAAGATAGATCCCTGTGGGACTCCTGTGGAAGTGGAAAGGTATGCAGAGATGGATCAAGCTATTAATAGCAAGCTATTGCTTGTTGCCTGTTGGTAAGGTAGCCAGAGAACCATTGAATATATGGAGATGCTAGACCCAGGTTGGAAAGTTAATTGAGGAGTTTACTGTGAGAGACAATGTCAAAGGCTTTTGACAGAGCTAGAAATACTGCAAATACATGTTTATTAGAGTTGTGAGCTTTATTGACAGTGTGTGCAAATGATAATAATGCAGTAGAGCTGCTCTGGTCTGGCTGAAATCCATGCTGTGTATTGGTATTAGCTTATTTTGTAATAGTAGAGAAATTGTTGAAGGATACATCTTTCAAGGGTTTTAGAGAAGGGAGACAGGATAGCTATGGGATGGATGTTCGTAATGTCAGTGGAATTATCTCCTTTATGTAAGGGGGTAATATGTGCCATTTTCCACAAGTTAGGGAAGCAGGATTCTGTTATTGATCTATTAATAAGAATGCTGATTGGGTATGCTATTGCATTTAGAGCTAGATTTAGGTGTTCTGGGGGAAGGTTGTCGGCTGAAGAGAAACAAGGTTTTAGTTTAAGTAAAAGCTTTTTTATGATAGTTATAGAAACTGGTTGAAAGGTAAAGTGGGTAGAGCTGTCTGCATGTGTATTGGAGAGGTTGAAGGTTGCAGATAGATGAGTTTTGTGAAGGTAATGTGCTAGGGTCGAAGGTAGGGGACAATGTCTGTGTGGAAGGGGGTGTGTTGGGTGAGTTTGAGGTTAAGTTGGTTATGCATTCGATGAAGTATGTAATGACATAGGTAGCTGTTTGAAGGGGGGAATGTCTGCATATGGGCTGGGATCCTTTTTTGTAACTGGGTTGATGAGAGAGGATATGGAGGACCAGAAAGTTTTAGAGTTGTTTTTATGGCTATCTTGTAGCTGAGTATAATAAGACTTTTATCTGTATTAACTTGTTTCTTGACTTGGTTCAGTAGCTGTCTGAATGGCTGCCGATTTTTTTTTCATTTTTATTCTTTTGCCAGTTAATCCATGCCTTGTCTCTGTCTTTCATTCGGAGTTTGCATTGGTTGGTGAGCCATAGGGTATGGCTGTTTTTAATTCTTTTTGTACGCTGAGGGGCTAAGGTATTAAGAATATTTAGAAATACTGTATTGAAGTATTCAACTGCATCATTTAAGGGGATTATTTTTAGGATGTACCAGTTAACTGCCTTCATAGAGTCAATGAAAGATCCCTTGGAGAATGTGGAGAGAGTATGGGTAGTTTTGAGCTTATGTTCCTTTGTTAGTTCTGTAATACTCCTGTGGGTATAATCTGGCAGGTGATCACTTAGTGTAGCAGGGTGCATACCTTAGGAGGTAAAATTAAATTGTCTGGTAACCAGAATCCAATCCAGGATATATTGTTGGGAGTTATTTTTGTCATATCATGTTGGTGTATTAATAAGTTGTGTGAATCCAAAGAGGTTCGTGCTGTCGATTGCTGAATTAGCAGATAAAGAGTACCAGTCAATGTTTACATCACCCAGGAGGATAATTTAATTTATGATTTTATCTGCTATCCAGGATACTACGTTTTCAAGTACTGGAATGTTCTGTCCTGGTGGGATATATAGCCCAGTAATGCATATGCTCTTGGTTCTACTAAGTTTTACGAATGAGATTAGAATTTCTGCTTTTCCAAAAGTTAGCATTGTGTCTGTATGGGGAGTTACTGTGTGAATATTTGGAAATATTACAGCTATTCCACCTGTGTTCTTATAGTTCCTATTGAACCTAATAATATTATAACCAGGGTAGTATTTCAGCATCTTTTATTTCAAGCATTAGCCATGTCTCAGTTGTGGTTAGGATGTCTGGGTTGTGTTGTGTGATCCAGATGAGAAAATCATGTACATCATGTCTGAGTCTGATGTCTGTTCATGGCTGCACAAGGCTTGAGTGAGATGTGCTACTGATTTGCAGCATGGCATGATACATGGATGTTTCTCAGTTAGAGAACTATCTTTAGAGCTTTAAGCCTTAAATGTCATGTTGATGTTTTTTATGACACAGAATGAACCCCAATTTCTTCTTTTACATTTGTCTGTTTTATTGATTGCTTGTTTGTTTGTTTGTTTTTTTGCTTGATTGATTGCTTTGTTTGCTTGTTTATTTGTCCTACTAAAATCCATGATTTATACCACACTTCTTCATGAGGGTCATGTGAAGTGTGGATGAAGGTTTTGTATTAAATATAAGTATTAAGTATCCTTGCAATATGATAACTCGCTTTACATCATTCTGGTCATACATGCCTGCAGCAAAATTCCCTAAAAGGGAATGTGTATAATCCATACTTTGCAAACTACTCTGTACCTAAATTACATCTGGAATGTCCATGATGTACTATCCATGTAGCAGACAGCACTAAATATGCCCTTCAGTACAGTTCAAATCCAATTGATATATCTAATTTCACTATAATATGGTGTTGATCTCTAAAGGTGAAAATGGCACTGTTGACATTGAATATAAAATGTTCTGCCTTGCAGGTATGTTTAGTAAGGCACACACATTGTTAGCACAGACAGTATGTATCTAACATTATACAGTATTTTACTCTATTCCATTAGCCTATGACAGTCTTGGATGTGCTTAGACTTACTGATAAGCTGCATGCAAGCAACTGTTAATAATAATTTACTTTGTCTTTTACTTGAATTAGTTTCAGAGAATAATGGGATTTTTTTGAACAATTAACTGTTTTTAAGACTAAAGGAGTTGCAATGGGCACTTCTTGTGCAAAAAACTATGTAACATGATGTTATTACAGTGGAAGAAGCAGTATCCCCAGTATTCAATAAACTCTGTGCAGGTTTCACACAGAGCCTACACAGTGTTTATCCATACATGATGTTGCTCATCGTGCGGCATCACGCCATGCATAATAATGAACCACAGCACATAATCAAGGTTTCATGGCTCGCACCAGTTGGGCAGCCAAGTGCTCCAGATTGTGTGGAACACTTCGCATTTCTGTTCGATTAAGCCCACTGTACCGCTGTTCCGAATTTTACAGCCATTGCTCCGCTTAAGTGCTTTCATCCTTATAATTTATACAACTACAGGTAAAACAAGTTTACTGGTTAGACGCTTTTGTCTGTGTAATTATACAGACGAAAGTGCTTAACCAGTAAACTTGTTTTGGTACTTCATCCAGCAGAACTGTGGCGTGTATAATAGAGAGATGTGTAGTTGATTGACTCGCTTATTTGCAGCTCTAAATTGAAGGAAAAAAAAAGCCCTCTTGGAGGGGGATGAAGGTTTTTGAATTCAGAATGATAAAAAAGAGGTTCTGCTTTCTAAATAATTTCAGCAAACCAATTGCTACAAATATTACTGCTTGCTGCATTCTAAGTACTGGTCATGGAGCACTGAAGGAGTAAAAGTGCTTCAGCCATGATTAAACTGTAATACCGGTGTTTAGTTTATATAATGTAAAAACTACTAAACCACCAAAACTGCTGAAAGCTCTCCACTTCGATAACCAGGAACACAGAAAAGAGTGCAATTTCCCAAAAAGGAGGTCTCCGTAAAATACTTTAATATCCACCGCAAAGCAGTAAGAGCAATAAAATAAAATAAACTATTGTGAACAATGTACTAGACTGTCATTAACGCACTTTCAAATATATACGCGCTTTCGTCCTATCCACTGGACTTCATCAGATGATGTTCTTTCATTCAATAAATCACTTATATACATCCTTCCATTAACATAATCCAATCACCAAATGTCAACTAAATTCAAAAAGCACAAATCAGCATTCATCTTTTGGGCTCATTAATATTAAATTTGCTATTGCTTCCTTCTATAAATAAAAACATTAAAAATTCTATATAAATTCTTAAAATAAATAAATACTCATTCAATTCACATTTTTTATATATTATTAACAACTTCTGATTTATATATATAAATTAATATGTTTCTATCTAAAATTTAATACAATTATTCATATAAAGGGGCTTAAATTAAATCTCTCGTAAAAAGCTTCACATTAAAAAAAAATTACATATTTAGCAATACAAGTCCACCACCTACTGGTTAAATCAAATATTGCACTTAAGTTTATATTTTAGCTGCCTTTAATTTCAATAGAGGTAATAACGATATATATTCATTTAGACCTGGGAACTTTTTTGCTTGTAGTGTCACTTGCCACCACAATTCTTTATATCCTATGGTGTCCTCCCTATTACTGTTTTTTATATGTTCTACTACAAAAAAAATAGAATTTACTTTCATTACATACCTTGGAATGTTTATACAGAGCATTAGTTTCTTTCTCCTTTATTATATCATAGGTATGTTCGTAAATTCTTTGCCTATATAAAAGGACCCACATTTATATATATATATATATGTATATATATATATATATATATATATATATATATATATATATATATATATAAGTCAGAAGTTGTTAATAATATATAAAAAATGTGAATTGAATGAGTATTTATTTATTTTAAGAATTTATATAGAATTTTTAATGTTTTTATTTATAGAAGGAAGCAATAGCAAATTGAATATTAATGAGCCCAAAAGATGTATGCTGATTTGTGTTTTTGAATTTAATTGACATATGGTGATTGGATTATGTTAATGGAAGGATGTATATAAGTGATTTATTGAATGAAAGAACATCATCTGATGAAGTCCAGTGGATAGGACGAAAACGCGTATATATTTGAAAGTGCGTTAATGACAGTCTAGTACATTGTTCACGATAGTTTATTTTATTTTATTGCTCTTACTGCTTTGCGGTGGATATTAAAGTATTTTACGGAGACCTCCTTTGTGGGAAATTGCACTCTTTTCTGTGTTCTTAGTTTATATAATGACTGAATGCTGGTAATGCACTACAGTTGGATCATTTGCTGCCCCCTTTGCCTCATCGTAGCTATGGTCTGGGCATGGGTAAGTGGTTTGGCAATACAAGATTGTGCTATTTTTATGAAGTTAAAGTACAGCTTGTTAAATGTTGCCCCTGAAGTGGTGGTTAGCTTTAAAGGCTGAGATTGTTTCTTTGACAATAAGCTTTTTAAAATAGAATATAGGGCACTACTCAGCCATAGGATAGAGTTGTGAATGGGGGTGTTGTCATTAAATTTTTGTGGAGAGAGATATGGGATGGAATTGAGTTTGCCAGAGTAGTAATAGTTTCTAATAGAAAGTTTCTGCAGGAAGATTTAAATGTAGCTTTTTTGGGGGCTCAGTGGCTGGGTTAAAGGTCATGTGCTTTTGTGTCTGTGATCTGTCCAGTTAGCGGTTTTACTATTTTCCAGAAGTATTTATGAGAAGATGATTGCCTATTTTCTTTTATGTAGATGAGCTTAGCAGAATTAATTGTAGTTCTGATTTTTTCCTGAGACCAAGAAATAGTATTTATTTATTTATTTATTTTACATTTGTTGACCGGGTTAGTCCAACTGAGCTTTTGGCTCGTTTTCAGTGGAGACCCGAGGAGAAAAGCTCCACAGTGAGTTTATAAATTTTACAAACAGCAGTTAAGAAATCATATTTGCAGTAAGACACACATCAAAATGACATTAACAATAATTCAATATAGAAAAAAATACTCAGGTACAAGGTCATCAAGGAATAATGCATTTATAAATATTAATAAATATTAGGTGCAAGGTTTCATTGAATTGTTTTCATTGTCCCTCTGCCCTGTCTTTGTTCCATAAATGTTAGTCTCATCTGTGGATTGCTTTGCTGAGTCTGTCTGCTATCACATTGGATTTCCCAGGGATGTGCATTGCTATCAGAGAGCGTTGGGAGGAGGTCACCCACTGCCATTCTCTCAGGGCCTCCCGACAAAGGAGGTAAGACCTGGTTCCTCTTTGCTTGTTTATGTCCCACATATACAAAGTGTACATGACTTTTATTTGCATGGAATTCTGGAAAGTACAGAGGGCTGCCAGCACAAAATAGTAGGATGAGGACAGTATTTTAAAGGTGGCATTCACATTCCTATATATTTTGGTTGAAAGGCCATGACCATGGTCATAGTACGCTTTTTGAGCAGTGCGAAAATAGGGTGTTCCACATTTTGACCATTTGTCACACATTGCAATGGTCTGTGTTCCACATTGGCCTCTTAGCAGGTTGAGACCTATGTGCACCAGTGTTGTTGGCTGTGAAATGTCTAATAAGAATGCAGATCATACCTCCCAACCTTTCAGTGCAAGAAATCTGGACAACAACTAAAATAATGGGGGGGGGGGGCAAAGGATCAAAAATAGGGACAGGTTTACAATATTGTTCTTATAAACTTAGAAAGTAGCTAGCATAATAGGATTTGTGTTAGCATGCATTTTCTGAAGGATATGAAGTCTGAAACTCAAATGTATGTCATTATGTATTGACTTCAGTCTTCAGTGATTTTCCAGAAAACCACAAATTTTACAAGGAATGGGCCAAAAATATGATGCAAACATCTGAGTATTCTGCAAAATTCTGGACAGTTGGGAAGCATGATGCGGACAGCATTTCCCATGAAAGGTTGCTGGCCATGAAAGCTGATTGTAGGACAGCATGGCAACTGCTTTTCCCTTACTTTAGTTTTCTTCATTAAAATTTGTTTGGGGCACTGCCATAGATTGTTTTTCCTCATTTCAATTATGTCTCCATTCTTTTTTTTTTTTTGCAGCCATTGCTTGCACAATGTGCTGCTTAGCACAAACATATATGGCTGTGCTCATCTGGTTTGTGTGAAGCACAGCAGTGCACAGACTGGACAAATGGACCAGCAAGGTTGCAGACAGGACCCAGACACCCACAAACTGGATGCATTCAATTAATACTATTGTCCATTGTGCAAACACGTTGCTTGGAACTGCACACTCTTGAGCACTGTGTTCCCGTGATGGTAAGCGATGCACAACATTTTCAAATGTTGCAAAACCCAAAAGTGAGTAGCACGACACCTGCAATTGGTGGGAAAACATCATTCTACATTGGTCTTGATCTGTGGTAGTCATGGCAGATGTTCGTGGAGAGGTTTTGAGATTCCATGCTCAAAGATGGAGTAACCACTTATCTTGGAAATACAGCAGTTGCCACATTGTTAGTTCAGGGTTGACTATGATCCAAGCAGTACACAGCCAATACATTGGGAGGTAAATGCTCTGGCTCTGGGTTGAAGCTAGTTCCTATAGTGTGTCTCTGTCCACCCTGTAGCACTCTACAAAGTCCATGTCATGTATGTTGTGATAATTTCAATGTGGCCTGAAAACTCTTCTCCATCTCGACAGCAGTAGCAGCATTGCCTGCAGCCTTTAGCAACAGCTCTACATGATGCTTTATAACTTGTTGAATAGCTCCACCAGATTAGTTGATTAGCATACAGTTCAGCTACATATGCTGTAATTAGTATCTCTGAAACACAGGCTAAGACAGATGCAATCCATTAATAATTTATTTTATTTAACATTTGTTTACCAGGAAAGTCCGACTTGGAACAAAGACAATTTTCAGTGGAGGCTCAGGGAGTAACGCTCCAGATGCATGAATAATGTACGCCATTATAAAAAGGCAAATGTGTAGCTAGCCAAGTTGATGGTGAGGACACTTGCTATGTGTTTGCAGGACTTCACAGAAGTGTATTTCTTCACAAGATATCTTTAAAGAGGAGTACTGAACTCCAGCAGGTATGCTCTCATTTTGATACCTACATACATGAATAATGCGAAGCAATGGCATTTACACTTTTATTTGTATGCATTAGTTAGAAGTGTACTGATGGCATGGCCTTGTTTGTCAAGCCATTTCATTGGTACACATGAATGACAATACATGAAAATAGAATGCTGTGTGATAAATATGTACAAATGTTTCAGGGACAGGTCCTCTGAAAACATGTTTAGCATTACAAAGATGTTTTATTACCACAGTGGTTCATTTGCCTGTTCTTTTGTGGGTGGAGGGAGCAAAAAAAATTTACTGTTATGTCACAGACTAGAATGGACTGTTCTTTTTGGGGGGAGCACAGCTGAGTTACTGCTATGGCACAAACAAGGATATGTTGCTTTTGTGACTGCTTTTGTTTTGCCTCCTGCCTGTTGTCAGTATTTCACATCTGTAGACTGTATTATGTTTTTTTCAGTGGGTTAATACTGGCTGGCTACCTTTACTATGTTATCTGGAAGCAGTTACTTTGCAGTTATGTTGTACTTATGTGTATTACCATTCTCTTGTCTTTTTGGACACAGTGTCAGTGAGGCGGAGACTCCCATTCAGTGATGCAGAGAACAACATAATCCTTGATGCTCACTGCCAACATGGGGCAATTTTGCCGGGAAGGGGTCAGCCCAATATGGTGCATAGGTTGCAATTATGGCAACAGATTGTTGACAACATAAATTCTGTGGGCGGCCACAACCGAACAGGTGCACCACAGGCCCACTGACATGATTATCACTGCACTGAGATGAGCAGCTGCAGTTGCATGAGACCAAAGGTAACCAGGGGAGGCCTGCTACAGAACCACCTCTTACCTCCAATGAACAGTTCCTGGTAAATATCCTCCACCATGAGAGCTCAGTGCAGAGTGGACCACAGTATGTCCTTAACATGGGCGGCTCTCCTTTTGAGTCCCAAGACGAGCTTCCAGTTAGACTTTGCAATATGTCCAGTTGAATAAACAATTGACATAAATGTTACTTCTGTGTCACATGTCTTTTTTATGGGGGGGATTAAAGATTTCTACAGTTAATAGCTTAGTTTGGAGTTGTCAGCCACATTCTTGCTGATAGTATAGTTAATGCAGATATAGAGGAGTACATGTATTACCCCCTTTCTTACTGTTAAATGTGATGATGTTGCCCTTAACTCTTCCTTAACTTCTTTCAGGACCATCAGGAATCTAGCGACATATGCCTCCTGCATGTGGTAAGCCAAATAAATTTATGTCAGTACTGTAGATCAAGTTAAAGAAATATAATGTGTCATTTTAGGCCTGTTGTGTGTACTGCTGTCTATAATAGTGGTAGCACTGTTAGTTGTTTAGCATATATGTCACCGTAGTAGTGCAGGTATTAATGTATTCCTGAGTTTCTTCTTTTTTATCACAGATGATCATGACAGTGGGACTGTGGGCTCTGTGCCACCTGATGTCAGTGTCTCATCAGACACTGATGATGAGGGTGGCCAAACTGAAGCATAGTCAGGGGGGGTGCAGAGCTTGAATCTGACACTGAGGTTGACATCCAGCCACCTCCTTCATTTTTTCCAGACAAGCCAGGAGGCCTACACCTACCCAGTCCACTGAGACACAGATATTGGACAGGTGGAAGATGAGGACATTGATTAGGTAAGTGTGGCTACTGTGGCTTCTGTGTCTGTTGGCTTTGGCCATAGCCAAATTGTGGTGAGGTACCATGTAGGAGGCTTGATAGGGATGCTCAGAAGGGATCTGCTGTCCCTCCTCCACCTGCTGTAGGTGTCTTTTCCTGTGTCACTCAACATATTTTTAGGGCCATTATGGAGGTGCAGGCACATTCAGAAAGGAGCTCCAGACAAATGCTCAGGGTTGTAGATGTGGCACAAACTAACATGAGTGACTGTCTCGACCTTGTTGCCAATTCAGATTCACTGAATTGGATGAATGACATGTTGGAATGAAGGGTATCTGTGAAGGAAAGCGGGATGTCTGTCATGGAATGAGCAGTGTCTGTGATGGAATATCTACTGGGGAGGGAAAAGTGCCCTCATGGGTGTAGGTATGCCACAACATCTGCTGACAGCCAATATGACTGTGCCCGATCACTCTCCCATAGTGGCAGTACTTCCACTGCTCCGTCAGTGAGTGTGCTGTCCACACCTAGACATGGTAGGCCACTGGGTCGTGGTCCTGGGTGTTCCTGTGAAAGAAGCACATCCAGCAGACATCAATCATGTTCAGGTAGTAGCATTGCATCAGGCCTTGAGTGTGGAGGCGCCACTGCAACTCCTGTCAGAGCCAGTTCTCATGGTCTTTTGCAACAACGCATGCACAGCACACACCTGTCAAACATAGCAACAGGTAGAGCTAGCACTGAACTTGACTGTGTTCATACAGACTCTCACACACTACTTTCACGTGGAGGACCCCTACAGACACATACACAACAGTTACATGGTTCAGCCTGCCTGCTTCCCTTTCTTACATACACACTGACCAAACTTTTGCATCAGCCTAGGCTTCATGCCCCCAACCCAACACCCTGTGCAAGTGATGATAACTGTGCTATATCCCTGTTTTCTCTCTTTTGGATTCAGAGATACAAAAGCTTTGTGTCTGATGCACAGGGTGCATAGCTACATTAGTGCTTAGTTTATCTGCATTTGTGTTGTTGAACTGATAATTGTACTTGTCACTTATATATCTCTTGCCAATTTATGCAGTGGATAGCATCAACATTTCACTACTTTACGGTATATTCTCTTGTAAGGGTTGTGAAGTTAGAAACTGTAATGTGTCTCATTACTTTCTAACTTTTCTCTATAATGTTTTCCAATACAAATGTATGGTGCACATCATAAGTCATGCCATCACATTCAAATCTCAGGACTGTATGACAGCACTGTAGTCAAATCTCATCAAAACAGTAATACAGTATGATGCTCTCTTTTGCATGTACCTCACCAGACACATGCAGCAGCTGAACAGACCATAGGGCTTTCTCATCAAGATAACACAGGGCCTAAAACCATGTCATGATGTATTAGATTAAAAGACATGTCACTGTAATCTGTCAGGTATCAGATGAGGTGACATCTGCCTGGCCTCCAAGCCAGTGTCTGATCATGCTCTGGTGAGATTACTGCATATGCAATAATCTGATATAATTGATGACATCAGCATTGTCTGTTGAACATATGGTATTAATAGTGTCCCACATACTGGTGTAAAATGCTTTCTGTAATGTCAAGTAATAGCTCTCTCACACACACACCAAGCTGACTGCAGGAAAACCAAATCCTTACCTAAGTGCACAGACTACAGAACACACTACGTTATGCAAGTGCCACAGCACAAGTGTGACTTTTACATGGCTGTAAGTCAACTTACAGTGGATGACATCAGCAGGCCATCTGGGAGACAAGAGGTTGTGAGCGCTGCATGAAATAAATGTGTAGACTTATGCAAGTATCAGAATACTGGCAAGCCATGCCATTGGGATAGTAACTTTAAGACAGCACGTCTGTTCTGACTAGAGACACACATACCAGGTTGATTGCAGTGAGAGAAGAACCCCTACTTATCTAAGTGTACAGACTACAGAACACAGTACATTACGTGAGCGCTCTAGTACAAGTCTAACTTTTACATGTTTGTATGTCAACTTATAGTGGATGACATCAGCAAGCCATGTGGGAGAAAAGTGGTTGGGAGAGCTGCATTTAATGGATGTGTAGGCTTGTGCAAGTATCAAAATACTGGCAAGTCATGCCACTGGAGAAGTAACAAAAAGAAATACCCAGGGAATTGTTATGGCTAGGCCTGTATAGGCCCTAGGGCCAATAGCCCAGTACCAACCTATGAACCTATAAACTGTAGGATAGCACATCTACTCTGCTAACTAGAGACACACACACACACACACACACACACACACACACACACACACACACACACACACACACACACACACACACACAAGTTGGCTGCAGAGAGAACAGAACCCCTACCTATCTAAGTGCACATGCTACGGAACACAGTCTGTTAGCAAGCACCACAGCACAAGTCTGATTTTTATATGGCTGCAGGTCAATTTATAGTGGATGACTTCAGAAGGCCATGTGGGAAAGAAGAAGTTGGGAGGCCTGCCTGCAATGGATCTGTAGGCAGGTGCAAGGTATCAAAATACTGTCAGTTTATGGTACCAGGCAGTAACAGCAGGATACACACCAGAACCCCTGCCTATCTAAGTACACAGACTACAGAACTTAGTAATTTACATAAACAACATGGCACAAGTCTGATTTATACAAGACTGCAGGTGAACTTACAATAGATGACACCAGCAGGCCATATGGGGATATCAGGTCGGGATGCCTGCATAGAAACATAAATTCATAGGTTCATATGATTCCAGTAGCCTAAGAGCACTATGATGTCTAGAAGCCTAGCTGCATAAAAACAGAAGTACCCTTATTGAGCATAGTTGGATGTTTGAGTTTAGCAGAGCAACTGGCATTTCCTTGAGAAAGCACACAACATTTTATATTACACTTTGTAGTGTGGTTAATATATGTGTGGAAACAAATACTGATACACCAAGGATGTAGTGCTTGGGGGGGAGGGCAACACATGGATGTATTGTAAATATCTGACATATAATTAGACAGTGCCCTTAGTCTGCAATGTTTCCACATGTAGTTTTATGTAAAAAAAATGAAATGAACAATAAACACCAATAAGACAGCATCATATATACAGTTCCATAGCACAATGAACAGCAGATTTGTGCAATGGTTAACAAAGTGTTTAGGCATTTGAGTTATACCTGTTTGCAAATAACTATGCAGTGCGCAAACATAAGTCGCATTGCTAACATCTGACAAACAGAATGCAACAGTGGCAAGCAGTTAGATATGTATGTGATTTTCACAAAAGTTAAAGGTATGCCGGTGCAGACAGCAGGAATACATTTACAGGACTACAGTACACAGTATACCCACAGTCATACATTGGATGATAAATGTGATAATACATAGATTACTTCATCAGTAAAAGTAAGTAAATAAGTATAGAATATGTTGTATTTGAACCCAGGACCATGTTTATGGCAGTCCTACACGTATACCCATTGCCACAAGAATGTTGAGGAAATTGTTGTCTATGTTGCACTTCATTCCTGTAAACTGCAATGTCACAGCAGTAAAACAAAGGTTGCACACTCTGTACTGGAACCCAGAACCATCTGTACTCCAGGCCGGGTCTTCACTATGGCCAAGGTATTCACTGTATGTATCCAGTTTTTATTTTGGCCAGTCTGCTTCCTAGATGGTCTGCCTCACTTCTTAAAAAACAGATAAACACTGCCAGACCTGAAATTTATTTATTCCCCGCTTCCACTGTTTGCACTATGCTGCACATCACACAAAAAGTGCAATTAAAAACAAGAAGAATAAGACAAAAACTTAGTGATGGACACATATAAGTAAAATAAGTGTCTACTGTCATGTGTTACGTACTTTCTGTACAAATCCACAACTATTTACTTCATTACTGCACCAAGTTAAGAAATACAAAGATATGCCATAATATTATTAAAGAATACATTCTAGGTTCAGGAGTTACCTTGCAAATGTAGCAGTTAACACAGTTTTATTTCAGGGCTAAAATATCCTTGTCTCTACTCCCACGGTATTGAAGTATTCAGGAAAAAAACAAAATGGAGGCTACATGGATGCTTTATAACTTGTTGAATAGCTCCAACGTACTGAAAATCACCTGCTTATGCTATAATTAGCACCTATGAGAAACATCTGCTGCTTTAGTGAATATGTCAACTCCGTTGGTACTCATTAGTGTGCAATGTACACCTAGATGCCACTGCACACACTGACGCTGAAATAAGGTAAACACAAGTAATCTTGTTACTACTTTTCTCTGGTCGTGTGATATCATGCAAACATGGAGCTCAAAAAAATGTAGGAAAAGTTGCAGACACTGTACTAGAACCAAAGACCATCTATACTCCAGCCCTACACATACACATGGTGCCACAGGAATCGTTATGTGATAAATACTGAGAAACCTGCCATTCATTCCTCATTTCCCTAAGAACTGCATCACACAATGACAAAAATTAAAAAGAAAATTAACTTAAAGTGGACAGAGATGACACAGTTTAACAAACAATAAAGAGGATGAAACAGTACTTGTGAATTGTGCACTGCTTACATGCACTTTCACACCTCACAGACCTACATGTACACCTGTGTAAGTGTAACCTGACACACATCCCTGATGTCATCATTCACTGTTGCCATCCATTGAATACGCACACTGTGGAAGTGCCTACATGAAATGAACATCCCTACATGGTTACACTTTTTTGGGATTCCACAATCCTAATGAGTTTTGACCTCATTTGCATATTCACTGTGCTAAAAACCCTGAATCTACACAGTTGGTAACCATGTAGGCAGGGAAACTGAAGGGAAGCCCACTGTTGTACACACAAGGGAAGGTATTAGTTCACTATATATATGTGCACAGGGGAATATCGATTTTGATAACATTTAACTATATTCCATCAGATACATACTATACATGCTTACATGAGAGTATGAATAGTCAGTTTTGTGAGGTTTACACTTTTAGCAGTCTACATTAGTTAAGACTATATTTTTCATTTGGAGGTGGGGGAGCAAAGCTGCATTTATGTCATGGCACTTAAAAATGAATTATTGCTATTGTTAATCTAGCATCCACCATGTCTAATAATGTCATAATGTGTGTGGAGTTACATGTTATGGTCAGTTCTGTACAAATCTAGGGACTTTTACTTGCTCTTATTTCCACGTAGACTCCTTTCCATGGCTGTATTCACAAACCTTTCAAATACATGGGGAACACAAACATGGAGTCCACACAGTTGCTTTACACTTGTTGAATCACTCCACCATTTTGGTTTGCTTCATTAGCATACAATTCAGCTACTTATGTTGTAATTTGCATGCCACAGAAATTGCCATATTTGTGTGCCGCTATGCGGAGTTTACTGAATCTAAAAATATTCGCGGCTGTGTGTGCATTGTGCTCCTGCACACACACCGTCAAAAATGAATGTGTACGCTTTATTGATTCCTCCCATTGTTTTTAATAGTCCAGTATTTAATTCATTTGTTGAATGCTATTTGCATTTTGCGGATGATATATTCTTTATCTGGACTGGTGAAGTTTCTGAGCTGTTATAATTTGTTCAATATTTGAATAACAACACAGGATTTTTAGATCTCTCTTGAATATTCTGTTTCTAAGATTAATTTTTGGATGTGGCTCTGTAGAAAGATGAAAGCAGTAAGATTAAACCTAATTTGTATAGGAAAATCTGCAAGAAAAATACATTTATTAATAGGCGTAGTATGTATCCATCATTTATTTGTAGAAATATTTTAAAAAGTCAGTTTTTGATAGCCTCGAGGATGACTATTTTGAACTAGAATTGGTGTTTAATAAATCAAAGGATGAATTTTTACAAAAGGGATAGAGCACACAATCTATTGATTCAGTCATTGCTGAAGTACTAGGTCTTTGGGAATCAGTTGCTGCCCCTTGTTTTATGACATTACAATTAATGGAACCAATGCACATACTGGTAATTCCAATTGTCATAATCCATTAAGGATTATTTTAACTTATTTTAGGAGTATCAATAACGTCTGTGATATCATTAAAGAAAACGGGCCCATTTTATTAACAGATGAGCTAGTTATATCCGTTGTTGGTCTCTGCCCATTATTTACTTTTAGGAAAAACTGGTTACTTAATAAAAATGTACATGTTGCAACTTTTGCCATATCAGAGAATATTGACACATTTCCTTACCACAAATCTAAATATTCTTCAGAAACATCTAGCTTCACACAACCAGTGACTGCTAAAATGTATACTTGCAATAGTTATGCTGATTGTAATACTTTAAATATTCCTAAATCTTGTTAAATGTCAGTTATGTGCTTCTTTTTATGTTGGCAAAACCAACACTGCCTTTTGGGAGAAAAAAAGTGAACATGTCTGTGATATAAAAAAGTTGAAATCTACTAATGCTTTAGGTAAACATGGAATATCTGCTGGTGATGACCATCATTTTAAATTTTTTGTGCTACAAGGGATTAATGTTTCCTTACATGGGGGTGACATCTTGAACACACAGCTACGATCGAACTTGAATGGATCATCAGGCTACAGGCTTTGGCTTTTCCTGGGCTTAATGACTCAATCTCTTTAAAACCTGTTTTACCCCAAAGTGGTTTGCATTATTGATTCTTGTCATGTGATAATTTTTTTATGTATTTAAAGACCCATCTTGTGTGTGTGTCTTTCGGCTTTTCCCGGTTAGGGGTCGCCACAGCGGAACTCCGGTCCGCTAATGATTGGCAGTAGAGTTTTACATGCTGGCTTGCCGGGCCTAACGCACAACCTTCAACGAAGGAACGCCCATTCACGCATGTCGTCACACAGTAGACACTTTAACTGAGAATCGAACGGGCAACGTCTAACTGTGAGGCGACAACGCTACCGCAGCAATAAAGACCCATCTTGTAATGTTTTAATTTCTAGTGAAGTGCCTTTGAGCGTGAAAGTACCTACACTTTTATTGCTAATAAATTATTCTCCTTTTAGCCATGACAGCTGTGGCCATTTTCTATAATTTCTAAAAATAAGAGGCAAAATCAGGGACATTATGTAAACTCAGGGAAAGCTAAAATGGATAGGTGTGTGTGTGTGTGTGTGTGTGTGTGTGTGTGTGTGTGTGTGTGTGTGTGAACAGTATTGATTACCACAAGCAATAACACAACAAGATTTAGAGAAATACATCCTCATTGCATCTAAACATGTCTCTGAATTGCATTTTCCATGACAGGA
The DNA here is from genome assembly GCF_019279795.1 of Protopterus annectens. Classification (NCBI taxonomy): domain Eukaryota; kingdom Metazoa; phylum Chordata; order Ceratodontiformes; family Protopteridae; genus Protopterus; species Protopterus annectens. Next base: position 1,198,448,375 of record NC_056737.1, read on the forward strand.
GACAAATGCCCCTTTTGGCCACAGAACATGATAGTGTTTGTGGTGGTATTCTTTCTAAATCCAGGCATATATATGACACACAGCTCTAAAAAGATTGTACAGATGGCCAATTATACTGACAAAGACTGTCTGATGGTAAAAATAAGATATTTTAATTCTGTGTGATAAATCCAAAAATATTCATGATTAATTATAAGGAAACATTTTTTTGTTTGTAGGAAAAATTAAAGAGTTAGAAAACGAAAATTGTGGAGATGGATGTTAAAGAAATTATCTGCAAAATGTCAACTGATACAAGCAGATGAGTGGAAGAATATGTAACTCATCCAGTGGAATAGACAACTGAGCATGTTTTTTAGTAGTGATAGAATTCAAGAGATTTGGAAAAAGTTATCACCGAATATAGATGTGATTGCTCTCAAAACTTGAATAGTAAAATGATAGCTAATGGTTTATATCTTAAGTGTATGTCATGATAGAGGCACAAGATGGATGAAATATTAATGAGTGCTGGTTGGGTTATATGGACCAGCAGGTGTGAAGAAATGCTATTTAATAAATTGTGGGATACTGATTAGAGGATGCATAAAATGACAAGCTATAAGTTTTATACTTAATTATGTGCTATAAAAAGAAGTTATGTGCTCACCATAATGTTCCATGGTGGTTGTTCTTCATCTTGCCTTCCTTCTTGCTGGTTGGGTTCAGCTCCGACTCACCTTATACTATAGCTTGAGAGCTTTTTACTGGCTCGAGGCTAGCCCCTATCCCAACATGCCTAGCAGTAGTTACCCAGATCTCATTTATGATAACCCACCAGACTAAATAGGTCCAAATTTTACTAAACTTACTTATGAGAAAAAGACCTGCATACGAGAGTGTAATCATCAGCAAAGAGAAAGGAAGGAAAAACTAGGTCTAACCAACTGGTAAGCAAAAGGGAACTCAGCCAGTGGAGCCAAACAAAAGGGAAGAAGAACTCCTGTAGACCCTCCAGGAGGGGGAAGGAGGGTGGGACGCAAGAAGGAAGGCGAGATGAAGGACAACAAACATGGAACGTTATGGTGAGTACATAACTTTTTTATGTTATGTTGTCCACATTTTGCCTCCATTCTTGCTGGTTGGGACAGCATCCCCAGCACCTGGTTCTTGTGTGGCTCACTAGAAAAGACTCTTCAGGACCATGGGACCAAAGGATGCCCTGTTCCAGGAGGCCACATCTACTTTGTAATGAGAGATAAAGATATGAGGATTAGCTCATGTAGCTGCCGCACAGATTGAATCTAAAGTCAGTTTGGCTTGAAAAGCAATAGAAGTAGCCAAGGCCCTAGTTGAGTGTCCTTTAATTTTTTCTGAAAGTTCTTTGTTCTGCAAAGTGTAGACATGGATGATAGTGTCTGAAAGCCACTTTGATAGGGTCACTTTAGAGACTGGACAACTTTTCTTGTTGTCTGCAAAGGATATAAACAATTGGTCATATTTTCTGAAATTCTTAGTCATGTGTAAATAAAAACGTAGCTGTCTATGAACGTCCAATTGATGGAGCTTATACTCTGCCTTGTTGTCATAATTGGGAAAGAATACAGGAAGCTCTATGGATTGATTTAAATTATGCTCTCAACACACCTTGGGTAAGAAGGAGGGATTGGTTTTGAGAGAAACTATATTTGTGGAAAATCAAGTAAGGGGGATGAATAGATAAGTCCTTTAACTCTGAAACCCTCCTAGCTGAAGTAATGGCGGTTAGGAAAAAGGTCTTCCATGTCAAATATTTCAATGGACAAGAAGTAGCTGGTTCAAAGGGGGGGGGGGGCAAGAGTCTCTAAAACTAGATTTAAATCCAAGGGGTGGAGAGTTTCTCTAATTGGAGGTCTTAAAAGGGTAGTACCTTTTAGGAATGCTTTACATAGCCTGTGGGACATGATGTTAGAGCCCATTTCTCCTACATGAACATTATAAATGGCAGCTAGCTGAACTTGGATAGTAGCTGCCGCTGCTCCTCGTTCAAATGTTTCAGCAAGGAATTCCAGAATCTTAGAAATGGGAGCAGTGAAAGGATCAATGTCATTCTTTTTTGCCCAACAAGAGAACCTCTTCCATTTACTAGCATAACGTTTTCTTGTAGTGGCTTTGTGGGATGAAATCAAAATGTGCTGAATTGCCGGGAAAACATCTGGGAGCCTGGCTAAGACCAGAAGTGGAGAAACCAAGCTGTCAGCTTAAGAGTATGGATGGAAGGTTGGAGAGCACCCGAATGATGCATCAGGAGATCTGGAACTGGGTCCATTATCCAAGGCTCCCCTTGCAGATGAGGCCAGAGGAATGGGAACCAAATCTGTCGAGACCAGTAAGGAGCAATGAGGATTAACTTGCAACCCAACAACTGTGCTTTCTGAAGAACCTTGGGGATCAGGGGGAATGGTGGGAAGACATAAAGCAGTCCCAGGGGTCAATTGTGAACTAGTGCACCCCTGGGTGACTGTCTCGGTGGTGGGACTAGGGCAAAGTAGCTGCTGCATTTGTTGTTGTGGGGAGTGGCGAAAAGATCACAGCATAGCTGGCCCCATTTGCGAAAGATCAGCTCTACAACTTTCTGTTTCAGGGACCACTCATGAGGCATTAGAATAGACCTGCTGAGCTTGTCAGCTATCACATTGGATTTCCCCAGAATGTGCAGTTCAACCAGAAAGCACTGGGAAGACATCGCCCATTGCCAAACTTGTAGAGCCTCTCAGCATAAGGGATAAGACCTGGTTCCTCCCAGTTTGTTGTTGTTGTACCATACTACCGACATATTTTCTGTCTGAATTGCTATAGTCCCCGTAGGTAGAGAGTCTTGAAGTGCTTGCAGTGCCAGAAGCACTGCCCCTATCTCTAGGACATTGATGTTCAAGCGGTATTTATATTCTTGCCAAGTCCCTTGAACAGTCTGTTCCAGATAATGACCCCCCCACCCTATCTGGGAAGCATCAGTGGTCACTGTGGCTATGGGTTGGGGGGTTAGAAATGTTCTGCCCATTGATACCAGAGGGGAATGAAGCCCCCATGCTAAATTCTTCTTACATGACTCTGTGATCCAAATCTGATATGACATTGGTAAATCCTAGAATGACCATTGAGCCAACAGGAGCCACTGCGGAATTCTCATGTGGAAGCACTTCATAGGGACCAAGATAATCGCTGCAGCCATCGAATCCAATACCTTGAGGACGAATCTTGCCTGGATTCTCTTTCTTTTCATGAGAAATAAAACTTGACGTCAAATGGTTAACACTCTTTTGTGAGGCAGTTTTGCTATCATGGCCCTTGTGTCTAAATCTGCCCCTATAAATGTAATATACTGACAAGGCATCAAGGCAGACTTTTCGTAATTTATGGTGATGCCTAGTTGTGTACAGGTGTGAAAAGTGGAGTCCTGTGCCTCGATTAGCTGATGCTTGGTGTTGGCAGTGAGGAGCCAGTAGTGTAGATATGGAAACACCCGGAATCCTAGATGCCTCAGATGAGCCGTGACTACTGCCATACATTTGGTGAACACCCCGGGCGGTATGGTGAGACCAAAGGGCAGAGCTCTGAACTGGTAATGACTGGCTCACAGCCAGAAGCGTAGGTACCTCCTGGACAACCTGTCCATTTTTATATGGTACTACACATCCTGGAGATCGATGGAGCACATCCAGTTGTCCTAACCCAAAAAGGAAGAATGGACTGCAGTGTTACCAACTGGAACTTTGTTTTCTTGACTGATTTGTTGAGTTTGCTGAGATCCAAAATGGGCCTCCAGTCCCCTGTCTTTCTCAGAACTAAAAAGAACCTGGAGTAAGTGCCGGATTTGATTTGGTCTGCAGGGACTTCTTGCATGGCTGTTTTTTCTAGCAATCTTTAAACTTCTAGGTTTGCTTGATCCTGAAGGCTGGATGGAATATCTGGTATTGAGTGTTCATTTGTTGTAGGGGGTGCTTGGGAGAAAGGAATTTTGTAACCCCTGGATATTATCGACAGTACCCATGTATCTTCCATGATTGTTTGCCAGGCTTTTGGGTACCGGGATAATCTGCCCCCAACTGCCTCCAGAGGCGGACAGTCAGGACTCCTTTCAGGAACGGTGGAAAGGCCTGCCAGCGAAGGTATCTCTGTCAGCCTGATTCTGCAGACCCCCCTGCTATGGGATCAGCATCTTCCATTATTATTTCCCCCTCTGCCCCTGGGGGAAAAATCTCCACATGTGTCAGGCGAAACTCCCTGGGATTTCCTGAACCACATCTTCCTGATCTTCTCACCCTTGGGGTAAGGTCTAGAGGGAGCATAAAAATGTACTCCCACAGCAGAGAGCATTTTGCCATCCCGTTCACACCTGGTAAGAGACTCTTTTACCTGAGGCCCGAACAGAGATCATCCGTCAAAGGGGGTGTTGGTAAAAGAGGACTTGAAGTGCTCCGCAAACTGATAAAGGCGCATCCAGGAGTGTCTATGCAAAGCAACTCCTGTGCCTGCTGCCCTACTCACTCCATCTTTTGCGTAAGAGATCAGCCGCATGGAGGAGTTAACTATAGATGTCAAGGTCACAAGCTGTGAAGCTGCCTTGCTCGCAGCTTCTTCAGCTGTAGGATCCTGTAGGGTATCTCCTAGTTCCTTTAGGAGATCCTTTTGAAGGCATGCAAAGTGGGATGAATAATTCAGTGCCCTGAGAGCAAAGGCCACTGTAGCAAACATATGCTTCCCATACCTGTCCATCATAACAGACTCTTTGTTTGGCAGATGGACAGAAGAAGTCTCTGCTAATTCTATCTTGGTGGCTGCCGCCACCACCATAGCATCAACAGGCGCACCCTGAGATAGAAAGGACCTATCCTATGGAGCAGTTCTGAATTTATTGGGCCTCCTTGGAACTGGTTCCATAGTCTCTGGGGAGCTCCACGCCTTCCTACTCACTAAGGCCAGGAGAGGCTCAAAAGGTGGAGACACTCAAGAGGTGGAGGATCGGGAAACAAATGCATCCAGGTACACAGACTCGTCCTCAGAAGGGGCAATGGATTTCCAGCCACCCCTCTATCTAAGGATTTCCAGGATGTCTGAAAAAGAGACATTCTTCAGAGGGGGACCAAGGGGACCTTTCTAAGTCCTCCAAGTCTGTGTCTGAAGTGAGAGACTCAGGGGAGTCCAAATGATTTCTCTTACATTTTCTCTTTCGAGGGACCTCCTCCGAGGGGTGCTCAAGGGAGTTTTCAGAAGAGATGGGGTCACCCAATAGGACATCCTGGAGCATGGGTTCCCTACACTTGGGAGAGGAGGAGGACTGAAGGCAGATTCAGGCACCAAAAGAGTAGGAGCCAATGGATTTGAGGGTGGAGCAGTCTCAGAGGACAGCACGCTCCTCAGCACCTCAAAGGTACCGCAGTCCCTGCCCAAAAGAGTCCCTGGTTCCGAAGAGCCCGGAGATCTCCTTCTGAACCGAGGGCGATGGCTTTGAGGCCGATGTAGGAGCTTGAGCTCACCTGCGCAGAAGCCCCAAGAGGGAGCGCGGGGTCAGACAAGGGTCCAATGCCACTCCCCCCCCCCTCGGAACTGACAAGAGAGCATTAGCCCCCAGATCCCTCGATAGACTGAGATAATGAAGAGATCGGAGTGGTAGTCGGAATTGATAAACCAGTGGTAATCGGAGCCGATGGTTCCACCAAGACTTCCATGCACTTCGGCTCCAAACTCAAAGGAGTCAGAGGAGGAATCGATAACGGTGCGGGTTGGGCTGTTGGCGCCAATTCTTTGTGGGCTGGGCTTGATAATAATTTAGGTAATGCCTGTGTCTTGAGAAGACTCTTCACCACCCTCTCCACATCATGATCTGAAAGACTCCTGGATGATCGAGAGGAAGACCGATGACTGCCTGCCACAGATTGTAAAAGAGGGGACTGTGGAACACACTGCACCGGCTCCAGAGAGGGAGACCTGGCTCTCTTGTGAGTCCTGACTGACTCCAAAACCATTGATGCAGTCACCGGAGAAAGAGCTTTGTTGGAACCAACACTGGGATCTGACAAACTCACAGGTTTGTCCTTTGATTTAGATGGCTCTGAAGTCGGAGTCGATGAAGACGATGGCTTAGGGGATTTTTCCTGTTTTTTTACTGTCTGAGAACCCTCAGTAGAAACATCAAAGGGGCTCTTTAATAAGCCTTGCAAAATCAACTTATTTTTTCTGTCCTGCAGGACCCAAGAACTAAAAGTATGACATATAGAACACAAGTGCTGCAGGTGAACAGCCCCTAAGCAATAGACACAGCTTATGTGCCCGTCCGTAAGGAACATCTTCTGGCAGCATGAGTCACACTTTTTAAAACCCGAAGGTTTTGACTTTTTAGGATCTTTGGACATGCTAGCAGTAACCACAACAGTACCAAAGAGAAACACCAAAAACAGCAACAACAAAACTAAAATAAACTTTTAACTTTTTTCTTTTTTTTAAAACAGGAAATTAGAAAGGAGGGAAGGGAAAGAGCCTCTAAGTTAAACAGTGACTCCCCAAATCCAGGAGACCCTCTAACTTAAACAGCTGCTCCTATAAGGAAAGAGAAAGGGAAAAAAAGAAGACAAAAGGCCCTTAAACTAAGATGGGGCTGAAAGAAAGGGAAGAGGGAATCCTCTAAGTCAAACGGGTTCAAGGGAACGAGTTAAGCCTAAAGGAAAAGGACAGCCACAACTACAACAAAAAAGGCAGCAGTGGAAAGGTCAGAAAAGCACTAGCCTAAGATGAAACACACTTTAAAATTAAACTAACAGTAAACTAACAGAAATTAGCTATCTGAATCCAAAAAATTATCTGAAATACAAGAAGAAGAAAATACTTAGCCTGACCCAGTATGATCAATCTCGATTCTGCAAGCAGAAAATGAGATCTGGGTAATTACCACTAGGCATGTTGGGATAGGGGCTAGCCTCGAGCCAGTAAAAAGCTCTTGAGCTATAGTATAAGGCCGAGTCAGAGCCAAGGATCGGCTCTGAACCCAACTAGCAAGAACGGAGGTGAGATGTGGACAACATAACATCTGATATTATGCTATTAATCTAATAACCAGATGACTTATATCACTAAAACCGCTACTCTTTTTGATAAGTGCCATGGGATCTTTTACATAATGTACACCTGAACTGCCACAAATTCAAGCAAATGGAACCTCAGTTTAATGTCTCATTGAAGGATGGCACACACTCAGGAGCTCTTTTATGGTGTACTGTAGCGTCAGTACTAGACAATTATTCCACATATCTGGTGTGGGAGTTGAACCCACATTTTTCAGCTGTTACAACAGCCAAGGTGAGTGCAATATCTGTAGGCCAGTAAAACTGACTTTGGAGTAGCCACTCAACTTGAATAACATGTCTCTGGGAGCTACAATGACATCACAGTACACAAGAAACCCATACAAACAAAAGAAGAATATGAAAACTCTGCTCAGACAGCAGTATTGAACTTATAGCCTTGAAACAGAGAGGTGGTCTATGGGGTGACAAAACTGCAGAATTTCTATCTGAAACATTGATTGATGAGTGAAGCCCGGACAGTGCAAGTGATAAATGACCTCTTCTGTAACTTCTGTCAGCTCCACTTCAGAATCTGATACAAGCAGGGTACAGTGGAGACTTTAGCCAATAGTTGTCTTTGCAAGTACAGGGAAAGGAATGCTCTGTCCATTGGTTAAATTCATACCATGGATTTCTGAGGAAGTCAGGAAAAGACAGGAGAGAATAACAAACAAAAAATATCTCCAGCTCCTACAGTGTCATGACTTTGTACCTCCTACTACATAGATCTCCCCCTAGATAGATGATAGATAGATAGATAGATAGATAGATAGATAGATAGATAGATAGATAGATAGATAGATAGATAGACAGATACAGATATAGATACAGATATAGATATAGATATAGATATAGATATGGTGAAAGAGTACCCCTGTGGGTCTGCAGGTGGTGATGAACCTCCAAAAATAGTAAAAAAAACCCCACTTTGACGATGTGAGGTAAGCACCATTTTTGCCTGTGAATGATGTAATACCCTTAGCCTCGTGAGACTAATTTCCAGCATGCACTGGGCAGATGTCACACTAAATATGAAATGGGTGGGATACAAACTAGCACCTCCAAATCTGATGTTTTAGTTCTTTCCCATAAGTTACTGAATTGCTTCCTACAGGTGAGAGGAGAGCAGCTACCTAAAGTGAAGGAATTTAAGTATCTCTGGGTTGTGCTAATGAGTGGCAGCAAAGGGGGATATGAAGGGTATAGGGGTGACAGAACTACACATGTTCTACTGGACTGGGGTGGTAAAGTGACAGATGAGGCAAAGAATGAACCTGTCATTTTATCACGTATGTTGCCCCATCTTCACCTCACAGATTTTTGGTAATAACCTAAAAGACTGAGATGGTAGATGCAAGTGGGGAAATGTAGGTTCCTTTGCAAGGTTGCTAGAATCATGCTCTATGGCAGTGTGAATACCTCAGCTTGAGGAGGAGCTTAAAGTAGAGACACTGGCTGATCCTTTGGGTTAAGTGAAGTCAGTTGAGCTGGTTTGAAAACCTCGTGATGTTTATCAAGATGTGCCATTGCAGGATGCCCATCAGTAGATGCAAGACACAGTGGGGAGATCATATTATTTAGTTGCATGGGAACACTTGGGAATCCTCCAGGATAATGTTGGAACCATGACTGTATGTAGGGAAATCTGGTCAGTACTTCTCAATATGTCCTCTTTAGGACAAGTGGTTTAGGAAATGGGTGGGTGGGTGCATGCGTGGAAGAATGGATGGATAAATGTCATAAACAGAGGCACTTATTGCATTTGAGAAATAGTCATTCTTTTTACACCGGTGTGTTTGACAGTTAAACTTATAGTTTGGACATTTGCAGTTTCAATGGATATAATCACAAACAACAGAGTGAGCAATATGTGAGAAGAAACTTAAGAGATACTACATGATTATCCATGAATAAAAATTATTTCCTTCTCCTTATCAGATCTGCACTATGAAAAGTGAACTTGTTAAGTTGAATGTAATATAGTTACAGCATTGATGACCACACTATTCTTAACCAGCATGTAATAGGAAAGAGCATCAGTGGTTCCTTATTTGCCACAGTGCATGCACTACACTTCAGGGGATGGAGAAGTCCCCTTTTGGTTCCTTAATTCTAATTCTTCCTTGGATTTCCATAGACCTGGCTTGTCATATTCCTTGCTTGGGCAGATTATAATGTATTCATTTCCTTATTTATCAGCATGTTCTTGCATGTCTCAGCATTAAAGTCTGTCTCCACCCATGCATAGTAAAGGGATGTATCATACGATCATAGAAGGTTACTAGGCTAATGGCCTTGGGGCCCTTACAAGCCTAGCCATGAGTTTATCCCCACAAAAGAAACTTCAGTCAGCACCTGTCACCCGTGTCAGTGAGGGACACAGGTGGAACCTCTGGGACAAATTTGCGGTTTCCCATCCACTCATCATGGTTGCTCTTGAAGAGGGTCAGTGAGATACTCTGTTGGACATGTATGGGAAGTCTATTCCAGAGACAGAGCAGCCTCTAGGACACAAACCTATCTCTCCAGCAGGTTTTGTTGATGTCACATATTAGATTTAGGCCTTTTGAGCAGGTAATGCATGAGGAGTTAGACTTACGGATATGGAGCATCTCTAGTAGGGCAGGGTCTGATATTGCCTTGTAGGTGAGACACAGATCACCTCTGAGCAATCTGTATGATACTGAGCAGAGTGACAGTGATTTGAGCCTGTCCACTTAGGACAGGTGTTGGAAGTAATGAATTCTATTTGTGAGGTGTTTCTGTGGCCTTTTCAGTTGGTGCAGGTGTTTTCAGAGGTACATACCAAACGGGTATTATACTCAATTGTTGGCCTAATGAGGGAGAAGCACAGCAAAGTAATAACCTCCTTTTTTTTCTGGATGCAAACCCTTTACTTATGAGATGAACCAAGTAGAAGGCTTTTCTGACCACTGTCACTACATGATGGTCAAATGTGAGATTGTTAACCTGAGTACCTAGGTCCCTCACCACAGGCTGTGTGCTTAGGGGGTTGCCACTGATGCGGTAATCAGTAGGGGCCGTGTTTTTGCTGAATGGTATGATAATACATTTTTTTGCATTTAACTTAAGGCCATGACTTTAGCACCAGTCATCTGTTGCTGTGAGACCATCTTGCAGTATGTTAACATAATTTGGGGAGTCAATGACAGCACCCAACCTACAGTCATCTGCAAACTTGGTCAGCCACAGGCCTTTTGTCTTTGCCTGGACCTCTGCAAAGTAGAGTAGTACAAGGCTCCAGAGAGCACCCCTGCAATATCAGGCTACAACTCTTACTACACTTTTCGGCCACCAAACCAGGACCGAAACACTAAAGGTGGAGGAGTGGCCATATTCACCAAGGATATTCACACTACCAGGCTAGTTGCCCAACACAATGCATCCAAAATTCTCCAGGTACAACTAACACTAGGTAAGAATGCAATCCAAATTGTAGCTTGCTACAGATCCCCCACCATGCCCCAAGATTCTCACTACACCTTTCTAAACATACTGGAAAATATTAAGATATAACTAAACACCCTAATACTGGGTGATTTCAACTACCCTGCTATTAACTGGGAAAGCTATTCATGTACCAACACCTTTACCCAGTGGTTCTTGGAATTCATAAATTCTAATGCCCTGGATCAACTCATCCATAGTCCCATCAGGGGCTCCAATATCCTAGACCTGGTCATTACCAACATGGGAAATGGATGCTCCATACCTATGGTCACCCCCGCATTGGTAATGTCTGAGCATAAGCTAATCACCCTTGACATCCACATCCCTCCCCACCCCCCAGTAAGGAAACCTCCGTAAAAAACTTGACCAAAGCCAACTTCATGCTACACAAGTCAGAAGGGACAAACTTCATGACACCCATGCAGAAAGGAACTGAAAGTTCGACTGTTGAATCCTACACTAAGGCACTGTATGAGCACATCCACTCGTGCATGAATTGTGCCATCCCAAATAGAACCAAGATGCTCTCCTGCAAAAAAAGGAAGCCAGTCTGGTGGCCCCCTGCCATAAACAAACTTTACAACAAAAAGAAGAAACTGTTTCAGAAAAGAGGAAAATCCCAGGATGCAAAAAACTCCCTTACCAGCCTCAGTAAGATGCTGAGATCCTTCATAAAATCCTCCAAAGCTAGTTACAAAAATAAAATTGCCAAAGATTCCAAAGACAACCACAAGGCATTCTATAGCTATCTCAAGAATCTAAATGGCAATGCTATGATCTGCTCTGAGCTACAACAGAATGGCATTAAATATACTGATCCCAAGGATATTGCCAATATCCTGGCAGATCGATTCAGTGCCAACTTCACACCCCATTCACCCCCTAAAGGGCCCATCTCAGTACCGAAAGATTGCCAAATTCTGGTAATAACGGTCACACAGGTAAAAAACGCACTCTCCAAGGCTAAGAATACAGCATCCATGGGACCAGATGACATCCTGGGCTGTGTACTACAAGAACTACAAAATGAACTGGCACCTCACCTAAGTGTCATGTTTAATCATAGCCTCACCTCAGGCTTTGTGCCCACTGAGTGGCACACAGCTACAGTTATCCCACTCCACAAGGGGGGATCTTTGGATCCTGGGAACTACAGCCCCATCAGTCTGACAAGCCTGATCTGCAAGGCCATGGAACGTATTATCATGGAACTTATAAACAAAGACATTGGCAACCTTCAAACACTGGACCCCATCCAGTTTTGGTTCGTGAAGGGCCGATCTTGTCTCCTGAATCTGATTAATGTCTTCAAATCAGTCTCCAGAGCTGTGGACGAGGGTAAGGAGGTCCACACAGCCTATCTGAACCACGCCAAGGCCTTCGACACCATCCCCCACTCTGGAATCATAAATAAACTTACTAAGCTGGGCATTAATACCTCTATCACTCGATGGGTTGCCAACTGGCTTACTGACAGAACCCACACTGTAAAAGTAGCTGACTCCAAATCCAGCTCCAGACAAGTGACAAGTGGAGTACCTCAGGGTTCAGTCCTGGGACCACTCTTGTTTGGCATTTACTTCTCTGAAGTACAGGCCAACACTAAGGGACTCTGGCTAACAACGTTCTCAGATGACTGCAAACTGGGAGCCATTAGTGAGTCCTCAAATGATGTGGATATTCTACAAAAGGTCCTTACAGAAACTGATGCTTGGTGCCAGAGCCATGGGCTCAAGCTCAGTGCCAAGAAAAATAGAAGTTATGTTCTTACCATAACGTTCCATGTTAGTTGTCTTCTTCTCGCCTTCTTCTTGCTGGATGGGTTCGGAGCCGACCTCGGCTCCGATTCGGCCGCTCTAAAAGCTCGAGAGTTGGTTCCACCGGCTCGAGGCTCCCCTTATATCCCACAATGCTAGGCGAGAGTTACCTCAGATCTCGTTTGTAAGCTAACCCCAGCTTATAATAGTAACAGAATAACTGTAAAACAGAATCCACCTCTAACAACAGGAAGAAAGAAGGGTGACCTACATCCTGAACCATGAAATATGCATAATAGCATATGTCTAAGAAAGAGGTGGTAGAAAGAGAGGTCACAATCACAACTCCTCTAGGTCTGTCCAGGCCAGGGGGAAGGAGGGCGGGACGCAAGAAGAAGGCGAGAAGAAGACAACTAACATGGAACGTTATGGTAAGAACATAACTTCTATATGTTAAGTTGTCTATCTCGCCTTCATTCTTGCTGGATGGGACCGCGTCCCTAGCACCTTGTCCCGGGTGGCCTAACGGAACAGACTCCTGAGAACAGTGGAACCAAAGTTAGCTCTATGCCTAGAAGCTAAATCCAACTTATAATGAGAAATGAAAGTGTGAGGAGTAGCCCAAGTAGCCGCTGCACAAATGGTGTCAATAGGCAGTCTGTCTTGGAAGGCTAAAGAAGTAGCCAAAGCTCTGGTGGAATGAGCCTTAGGTTTATCAGGCAGCTTTTGATGTCTAATTTCATATACAAGGGAAATCAATGATGTCAGCCATCTGGATAATGATACCTTTGAAACTGAAAGTCCCTTTCTGCTCTCCGCATAGGAGACAAACAGCTGATCAGATTTTCTGAACTGTTTAGTTCTATCCAAGTAGTACCTCAATTGACGGTGAACATCCAGGCAGTGTCATTTTTGTTCAGACCTATTGGAGTATTCTGGAAAAAAGACTGGTAGATCAATGCTTTGATTCAGATTTGATGTCGAGACCACTTTAGGCAAAAAGGACGGGTTAGTTCGTAAGGATACTCTGTCCTTATGAAACAAAAGATAAGGAGGACGACAGCTGAGTGCTTGAAGCTCTGAAACTCTTCTAGCTGATGTAATAGCTACCAGAAAAAGAGTTTTCCATGATAATAATTTTAAAGAACAGGAGACTGCAGGTTCGAAAGGGGGAAGAATCAAAGAAGCAAGAACTAAATTTAGGTCCCAAGGAGAAGGAGGATTTCTTATAGGAGGTCTGAGAAGAAAAACCCCTTTCAAAAAGGCTTTGCAGAGTTTGTGGGACATTAGGGCAGATTCAGAAATACCCATATGAAAGTTAGAAATAGCTGCCAATTGAACTTTAAGTGTAGAGGGAGATGAACCTGCATGGAAGAGTTCAGCTAGAAAATCAAGGACTAGTTGGATGGAAGCAGTGAAAGGATCTATGTCCTTTCCTTGAGCCCAATATGGGAAGCGTTTCCACTTACTCAAATAAATCTTTCGAGTGGAAGATTTATGGGAAGCTATCAATATATCTCTAACAGAGTGAGATAATTGAGGAAGCCTGGCTAAGGTTGGAACTGGAGGAACCAAGCAGTGAGGTTCAGAGAGGGGAGGGAACGATGAAACTGACCCGACTGATGGATCAAAAGATCTGGAACTAGGTCCAGATTCCACGGTCGCTCCAAGAGAAAACGATGTAGAAAGGGGAACCACACTTGTCGAGGCCAGTAAGGAGCAATGAGGATCAATGAGGCCTTCTGAGCGATAGCTTTCTGTATTACTTGAGAAATCAGTGGGAAAGGAGGAAATGCATACAGAAGTCCCCGGGGCCAAACTTGGACTAGAGCGTCTCTGCTGGGTTGGCCTGGTAAAGGGAATAGAGTGAAATATTCTCTGCACTTGCTGTTTTGGGGAGTAGCAAAAGATCGCAGCAAGGCTGACCCCACTTGAGAAAAATTTCTCTCACTACAGAGTCTTTCAGAGACCACTCGTGAGGCATGAGTATAGCTCTGCTCAACTTGTCCGCAATATGATTGGACTTCCCGGAGATGTGCGTTGCTATCAGAAACCGCTGAGAAGAAATCGCCCATTGCCACAGTCTGAGTGCTTCTCGACACAGGGGTATGATCTGGTTCCGCCTTGTTTGTTGATGTACCACACTACAGACATATTGTCTGTCTGGATTGCAATTGTTCCCAAGGGAAGAGAGTCTTGAAGGGCTTGCAACGCTAAAAGCACTGCTCTCATCTCCAGAACATTTATGTGCAAGTGGCATTCGTTTGGTTGCCATGTGCCCTGGACTGTCCTGCCCTGATAATGCCCCCCCCACCCGATCAGGGAGGCATCCGTTGTCAGAGTAGCAACCGGAGGAGGTGGAACAAAGGGTCTTCCCGACAGGAGCTGGGGGGAAGACATCCACCACATGAGATGCTTTTTGCACGCTTGCGTGATCATAATGGTGTGAGACATTGGAAGTTCCTGGTATGACCATTGAGTAAAGAGCATCCACTGAAGGATCCGCATGTGGTATCTGGCTAATGGAAGCAGAGGTATGGCCGCTGCCATAATTCCCAACACCTTTAGAACTAACCTGGCTTTGATTCTGTTGTTGTTGAGAAGGAGTGATACCAATTTGTGAATGTCTGATATTCTTTGATGTGTTAGTCTTGCAGACATGTTTATTGTATCTAGATTTGCGCCTATGTAGGTAATAGTACGACAAGGCGACAAAACAGACTTTTCGCAATTTATTGAAATACCCAGCTTTTGACAAACGCGAAAAGTGTAATCTCTGGCCATCAGAAGGAGATGCTTGGTGGGAGCTGTGAGGAGCCAGTCATCCAAATATGGAAACACCTGGAATCCTTGTCGTCTCAGGTGAGAAGCTACCACTGCCATGCATTTGGTAAACACCCGGGGGGCAGTGGTGAGACCAAAGAGCAGGGCCCTGAACTGAAAATGACTGGTTCCCAGCCTGAAGCGGAGGAATCTTCTGGAGCGTCTGTTCATCTTTATGTGATAGTACGCATCCCGAAGGTCTATAGAGCACATCCAGTTTCCTTTGCCCAAAAGGGGAAGGATGGATTGCAGCGTGACCATCCGAAATCTTGTTTTCTTGACTGATTTGTTCAAGACACTGAGATCCAAAATTGGTCTCCAGTCCCTGTTTTCTTTGGAACTAAAAGAACCTTGAGTAGATTCCGGATCCTTGCTGGTCTGCTGGAACTGGCTGAATTGCTCTTTTTGCAAGCAGTTTTGAAATCTCCAAAACTGCTAGATCCCTTTGAGCGGGTGGAACATCTGGAAGGGATTTTTTTGACTGATTTGGAAAGCGAAGAAAGGGGATAGAATAGCCTTCGGAAATGATGGACTGTACCCATTTGTCTTGAGTCAGGGATAGCCAGGCTTCTGGGTACAGTGACAATCTTCCCCCGACTGCCTCCGAAGATGGGCAGTCGGGCAACACCTCAGGGATGCTGAAAGGGCTTGTCAGGGAAGTCTTCCCGATTGCCCTGGTTCTGCGGACCCCCCCTGCCCCTAGGGCGACGTCTGCCATTGTTACTCACACCTCTGCCTCTGGCGGGAAAACGACTCTGTGCGTCAGGCGAAGTCCCTTGAGATTGTTTACGGAACCACATCTTTCCACCCTTCTGGCCTTTGGGGTAAGGCCTGGAAGGAGTAGAAAAACAGACTCCGACGGCAGAAAGGGTCTTGCCATCAGTCTCGCACCTAGTCAAGGTTTCTTTCACTTGAGGACCAAAGAGAGATGATCCATCAAACGGGGAGTTCGTGAAAGACGTCTTGAAGGGGTCCGCAAAATTGCATAGCCGCATCCAGGCATGCCTACGTAAGGCCACACCTGTCCCTGCGGCTCTGCTCGCTCCATCAGCCGTAAGAAAGAAGGCATGGAGGAGTTGGTTATGGAATTAAGGGTAGCCAGCTGCGTGTTCATCTTATCTTGGAAACCCACAGCTGTAGGGTCCTTTAACATTTCACTCGCTTCCTTGATCAAGTCCCTTTGAAGACGAGTAAAATGGCACAGGTAGTTCAGCGAACGCATGGTAAATGTCGCTGACGAGAACATCCGCTTCCCGTACCTATCCATGGACCTAGATTCCTTGTTAGGTGGATGGACAGGTACTGAAGGATCAGCTAGCTCCTTCTTAGTGGCAGCAGCTACCACCATAGCATCCACAGAAACTCCTTTTGTTAGAAATTGTTTGTCTGCTGGAGCTGTTATAAACTTGGAGGGTCTCCTGGGAGTGGAGTCCACTGAATCAGGAGCCGTCCATGCCTTCTTAGCAACCACCTGCATGAGGGGGTCGAAGGGGGGGGACACCCAGGAGGTGGAAGGACGAGAGCCAAACGCCTCAAGATACACAGATTCGTCCTCCGAAGGGTTGAGGGCTGGCCAATTTCCCCTCTGTTTCAGGATCTCCAGAATGTCTGCAAATGAGACATCTTCAGAAGGGGAACGGGGGGAACCCTCAGAATCATCCAAATCTGTGTCTGACGTGATAGACTCAGGTGAGTCAATGTGTTTCCTCTTACACTTCCTCTTCCGAGGGGGCTCTTCTGCCAAATCAGGAGAGGCCTCGGAAGAGGATGAAATCCCCACAGGGGGCTCCTGAGGAGCTGGCTCTCTGCGGTCCGGGATGAGGGAGTGAGTCGACTTAGCCTGAGGCACCATAGAGGGAGGGGCGGACGGAGCCGACTGTGGAGTAGAGCCAGGCTCTAACACACTCCGCATGACCTCGAATGCACCCCTGTCAGGCAGACCCAGAGGTCCCGCTCCGAGAAGCTAAGAACCCCCCTCGGCACCGACAGTGATGGCTCCGAGGCCGATGTCGGAGCCGAACTCACCAGCGCCGAGGCACCGAGAGGGAGAGGGGGGTCGGACAAGGGTCCGATGCCACTCACCCCCTCGGAGCCGACGAGGGAAGTCCGGCGCCGAGATTCTTCCAAGGAA
Source organism: Protopterus annectens (assembly GCF_019279795.1). Taxonomy (NCBI): domain Eukaryota; kingdom Metazoa; phylum Chordata; order Ceratodontiformes; family Protopteridae; genus Protopterus; species Protopterus annectens. Next base: position 1,198,465,636 of record NC_056737.1, read on the forward strand.
GAAAACGGAGCCGACGACGGAGCCGAAGACAATTGTATCGGCTCTGACGCAATCACAGTCTCGGTTCTGACACGACCCGGCTCCGAGCTCAAGAGAGTCGAAGGAGGAATATGTTGATGGACCGGGGCAGGCATCGACTGATGAGTCGGGCTCTGAAGCATCTGGGCCAGTGCCTCGGACTTAAGTAGTCGACTCACTACCCTCTGAAGGTCATGATCCGACAGCCTCGATGACCTAGAGGAGTGAGATCTTTGGCTCCGTTCAGACAGCAGGGGAGATCCTGGAGCCGAATGAATGGAGCCAAGAGATGGTGACCTGGACCTCTTCCTAGTTGTCGGCTCCGAAGGTCTGGTCGGAGCCGACACGGGAACTTCTACTACCTCGGCTCCGGCCGGAGCCGAGGGGGCCACAGAAACTGTGGACTGAGACTTATTGGCTCCAGCCGGAGCCGATGAAGGCAGAGGTTGAGAAACCTTAGGTCTCGGCTCAGTTGCCGGAGCCGAAGACCTAGATGCCTTAGAGGGCTTCCCTGATGAAACAGACAGGGAATCCTCTGGCTTGAGTAAGCCTCTGAGAATCAGTTTATTCTTTCTTTCCTGCAGGACCCTGGGGCTGAAGCCATGGCACACAGCACAGGAGTCCTGCAGGTGCAAAGGCCCCAGACAATAGACACAAGAAGTGTGAGCGTCTGTCAGAGACATTTTCTGACAGCACGCATCACACTTCTTGAATCCGGAGACCTTTGCTTCTTTAGACATTTTTTATTTGAACAGGTGTACACAAACACGCACACAAACACACTAGTTACACCCTGTCAAGTTAAATTATAATAAAAGCAGTACTAGGATTTTAAAATAAAATAATGCACACACACTCCACTAGGGAAGGAAAGGCCTATAGGCCCAAGGGAAGAACCTAAGGTTCTTGAGGGAAAAAAACGGAAATTTTTTGGAAGGGAATAAAAATATTTCTAAACTACACTAAACTAAGTAAATATATTAAATTAAAGGGGTTTTAAAGACTGATTTCAACAAGAAATAGTACTCACCAAGAACCGGTAGAAAAACCAACCTCGAAGCTGTAGCGGCAAACGAGATCTGAGGTAACTCTCGCCTAGCATTGTGGGATATAAGGGGAGCCTCGAGCCGGTGGAACCAACTCTCGAGCTTTTAGAGCGGCCGAGTCGGAGCCGAGGTCGGCTCCGAACCCATCCAGCAAGAATGAAGGCGAGATAGACAACTTAACATGTATTGTTATTCCCTTTGGGAAAAAATATGTACCCATAAATTGCCGCATAATTGGCAGTACACTAAATACCGAAAGCGTCATAAGAGACTTAGGGACACAGGTGGACAGTGGTCTCACCTTCGATAACCACATCACCACAACAGTCAGGAAATTCTTCTATGTGGCACACCTCATCACTAAGGGCTTTTTATCCAGAAAAAAGGAGGTCATTGTCCCACTGTACTCATCCCTCATTAGACCCATTATAGAATACAACGCCCCATTTGGTATGTACCTCTCAAGAGATCTGCAACAACTGGAAAGGCCGCAGAAATACCTCACTAAAAGAATCACAGGCCTAAAGCAGATGCCCTATGCTGACCATCTAAAAAACCTCGAGCTATACTCTGTCGCATATTGTCTACTCAGATGCGATCTTTGCTTAACATACAAGGCCATGTCAAACCCAGAGCTGTTGGACATGCTACCTTTAAAGAAATCCCAATCCCTCAGAGCCACATGCTCCAGGGATCTAAACCTTATCATCACAATGAACAAAACATGCTGGATGGATAGGTTTCTGACCCAGAGACTTCCCAGACTCTGAAATACACTGCCCATACATGTCAAGCAGAATGCCTGTTTGGCCCTCTTCAAAAGGAACCTTTATGATTGGATGGGAGATAGAAAATTCATCCCAGGGATTACGTCAGTCACCCTGCTAGACAGGGGTCCAGGGAAGAAAATATTGTGGGAAGAAATAGCCATGACATCATTATGGCTAGGCTTGTATAGGCCCTAGGACCGATGTTCTAGTACCAACCTATGAACCTATGTCAAATGGGCCTTTGTGGGGGATAGGGGGTGAAGTTTCCACTGAACTTATCTGATAGCAGGCTGGCTAAGTCAACAGGATCAGTGTAAGTGGTACCATTAAGTACTAATTTGGAACAAACCTGGGCTTTGCCATGGATGTTCCTGACGTAACTGAAAAAGGCTTTGTGGTTTCCCTTTGTTTTGGATGCTATTTTCAATTCATAATTGGCTTTGGAGGTTTTCACTAGTGATCTAATTTGTTCGTTGAGGCTGAGGAGGAAGTTTTCCAATTTGGAATTTGTTCCTTTATAACCTTGGACAACAGCTTCTTCCTTTTGTTGTAAAGCCTGTTGATAGATGATAGCCACCAGACAGGTTTGTGTTTCCTTGAGGAGCAGGTTTTAGTTCTGTTGGGTATTGCTGAGTACATGCAGTTGTACAGGTGCTTGATACTGGATTGGTGTACTGTTCAGCACAGTTGTCAGCATCCTCTGAGTGTGGTGTGAAGCTACTGATACCCTCCTTTAGGAGGTAATAATCAGCTTTTGAGAAGTTTTCTTAGCCTGGTTAAGGCTGGGTGGGGTGGGATAGAAACTTTGAATGAGACAGACTGATGATCTGATCTCACCAAGGAAGAACATACTATGGGAGTGGTGCACCGGTCACCAATGTTGGTGAGAACCAAGTTCAGAATGTTATCTCCCCTTGTGAGGGATTAGACAAGCTGGTCTAGTCATTAGAATTGATGAAGTCAAGGAATCATTGGGTGAATGCATTAGTGCAGGAATAGTTCACCCAATCTATGGTGAGGTAGTTGAAGTCACCAAGGATCAGGGTGTTACAGGGTATCTTGATGGAGTCAAGTAGGTCCAGGTAGGAGAAGTGGGTGTCCTGACTCATGGAGGGGGTCTATATCTGGCTAACCTGAATGGGTGTCTCACCAACTGTCAGTTGCACCTGGAGTAATTCCAGTGCGTCATGCTGGCAAACCAGTCTGGAGGCGTGCCTGTCCTTAATGAAGATACAGACTCCACACCCTTAGTTTTCCTGACTTCATTTTGCGGTCAGAATGTGTGGATTGAGATATAGACTGGTAAGGTAGGGTGCTCTTTGCAGCCCTGAACCAAGTTTCTGTGACTTCATAAACATTGGCTTCTTCCACTGCAAAGAGAGCCTCCAGTGTGTTCTGCATGCATACATAAAACAGAGGTGTATTGTGCAGTCATACATAGTACAGGGCTGCATCCTACACCCATGCATAAAAAGGGGTGTATCATGCACCCATGTATAGTATAAGGGTGTACACTCATGTACACATAGTGCAGGGGTGCATATTGCATCCATACATAGTGCAGGGGTATATCCTACATGCATGCATGGTATAGGGGGTGTATCCTTTGCTCATACATAACACAGGGATGTTTCCTACATCCATGCATAGTACAGGGGTGTATCCAGCACCCATACATAGTACAGAGGTTTATCCCTCACCTGTGCATAGTACAGGGTGATTCCTACAGCCATACATAGTACAGGAGTGAATCTTGCACCCATACATACTATGGGGGTGTAGACTGCACACATACATTGTACATGGGTGTATCATGCACCCATACATAGTAAAGGGGTATATTCATAAACACCAAACTCAGCACAAATTATTATTCAAATAACTGTATTATGCTTCCATTTAATCATCTTCTCACAAACCAGAACCACAGTAGCTGCATCACATCTCCTCAGCACTCACTTTTTTTTACCTCTGCTAAGATGATAAGGTTTGGTAGGCACAATGACCCCTTTAAGTGTGATATCTCATTTTTCTTCCAGAAGAAAGATTGTTAAATCCACGAAAAAGGCACTGCAGCTCTTAAACAAAACTCTTTATTTACAGATGAATGGTAAGCGCTCAATCTGTTGTAATACCACAAACTTAAATTTATGCTCTGGAAATTTCAAAATATGTCTTGCTAGGGCATTGTTGTTGTTGGCCTTTACAATATTGTAGTGATGTTCATAAATTATCTGTTTGAGCTTACACTCGGTCTTTCCAATATAGAATGCATCACAATGAGTGCAGTTAGCACAATAAATAACTCCTTGAGAATCACATGAAAAATGATCTACTATTTTATAATTCTTATCTCTAATAGTTACACAATCAGAGATATTAATGAATTTACATTGTGAGCATCTTCCACACTTGAAGGTGCCAAATTGCCCTTTTGGTACTCTTTTGACTCTTTGCAATAAATTGAGCATAGCGCCAGGGGTGGCCCATGGGTTTTGAGACTTGAGGAAGTAGAACTGGAGTGGCAGATAAGAACTTTAGCATATGTATTTCCTGGGCTAAACGAACAAATATCTATTAAATGTCTCCTCAAATGAAAGCTTTAAATAGATGAATTTATAGTAAAATAAATGTATTAATAAATTAATTTATTAATAGTTTAATATTTATGAATATATTTTAGTTAAGAACAAATTATTATTTTTAAGGACATCTCAACATTACATGTATGGTATTGAGATATTATTCATTTATTCATTCATCTGGTTGTTTTAATAGGTGTTTGTTAGTAAGATATATAGAAATATAAAAATGTCTTGTGGATATAAATAACTAAGGGTAATATTTGTTTATATTTATTTTTAAATAATATTCAGCATTCTATAAAATGATTATTAAGGTACATGCTGAATTTATTTTGTATTTTACTTATTTTATATGCACAATTAATTTAAAGAAGTTGGTTGCCTTTTAAATAATGACCTTTTTAAGTGTCAAAGGGTTTTTTAAGAAAAATCTTGTTTCATTAATTTGCATGGTCATTAATCTATTATTCACTAATTGGCTGTTTCTGTAAATATATATAAAATGAGTGGGGACTGTGTTTGACTTGTTTGAATTTGGTCTGAAGAAGCTGGCGTATTGGTGCCGGTGAAAGCGCTTACCATTCATCTGTAAATAAAGAGTTTCGTTTAAGAGCTGCAGTGCCTTTTTCGTGGATTTAACAGTTTTTCGTCTTTGTCTTTTTAAGTTCCAGAAGAAAGATGCTTGTTAATATTAGGTAAGAGTGTGAGGTGGGTTGCGCTATAATTCCATTTATGTCACTGCATGTAGAACACCACTATCAGGGAGAATGGTCACTGTCCTGTACTCTTTGGGGGAGGGATTCTCTCTGGCAGTAAATCACCATTACAGATGTCCAGGGAAGTAAACAGTGTGGGAAGAAATAGCCAGGGAATTGTTATGGCTAGGCTTGTATAGGCCCTAGGGCCAATAGCCTAGTACCAACCTATGAACCTATGAACCTATGAACCTTAAGGCAATGAGCTGTTAATGAACTGCATGCTGCAGTGTTTGGTTCAATTCCCTCAGTCTCTGCTTACATAATATGAGACTCTGAACAGTCATTTATACAAAGCAATTTTCTACGGTCACCCCTGCAAAAAGATGACTCAGTGGTTTTCCTAATTAAAATGACAAAAGACATTTTACACTAGTTTATAGCTTTCTTGAAAGATTTATATGCTATTCATATCTACTACTTACATCAAATCTCTACTCTCCAAACTAAAACCCTGCTCAACCTCTGCTGATAACATTCCTTCCCACTTCCTCCAACTAGCAGCCGATACTATTGCTCTTCCTAAATCTAGCTTGGTTAACTGCTCCATCTCTGAGTCTCATGTTCCATCAATCTGGAAAGAATTCTATGCACTACCTATCCACAAAGGAAGAAATTCTGAAGAAATCTCCAATTTTAAACCAATAGCCCTGCTGTCTCCCCTCTCAAAAGCTACTTGAAAAATGTATACACAAGCAAACTCTCAAATATATTTTACAGTTAAACCTACTTACTCCCACACAGCAAGGATTCCGCCCAAAACACAGTACTAGTACTGCCCTACTCTCCTTTACCAACACTATTATCTTGGCTCATGATAACAACAAATGTGTTTCCTGTTTATTTTTAGATCTATCCAAAGCCTTTGACATTGTCTCACACTCACTTCTTCTTTTAAAACTGAATAATCTTAATTTCTCTCCTGTTACTGTCACTTGGTTTTTCAGCTATCTCTCTAATAGACTACAATCTGTGAAATGGTTCTCTGCTCTCTCCCCTCCCCTCCCTGTAAAAATGGGAGTTCCCCAAGGATCCATACTGGGTCCACTGCTATTTAATATCTTTACCAATCTACTCATCTCTTGCTCAATATGTAGATAATTCTACTGTGATTACCATCTCAGACTCTCTCTCTGGTCTCATTACTACTACTCAATGATTACCATCTCAGACTCTCTCTGGTCTCATTACTACTACTCAATGATTACCATCTCAGACTCTCTCTGGTCTCATTACTACTACTCAATGATTACCATCTCAGACTTTCTCTCTGGTCTCTTTACTACTACTCAATGATTACCATCTCAGACTCTCTCTCTGGTCTCATTATTACTACTCAATGATTACCATCTCAGACTCTCTCTCACTGGTCTCATTACTACTACTCAATGATTACCATCTCAGACTCTCTCTCTCTGGTCTCATTACTACTACTCAATGATTACCATCTCGGACTCTCTCTCTGGTCTCATTACTCCTACTCAATGATTACCATCTCAGACTCTCTCTCTGGTCTCATTACTACTACTCAATGATTACCATCTCTGACTCTCTCTCTGGTCTCTTTACTACTACTCAATGATTACCATCTCAGACTCTCTCTCTGGTCTCATTACTACTACTCAATGATTACCATCTCAGACTCTCTCTCTGGTCTCATTACTACTACTCAATGATTACCATCTCAGACTCTCTCTCTGGTCTCATTACTACTACTCAATGATTACCATCTCAGACTCTCTTTCTGGTCTCCTTACTACTACTCAATGATTACCATCTCAGACTCTCTCTCTGGTCTCATTACTACTACTCAATTATTACCATCTCAGACTCTCTCTCTGGTCTCATTACTACTACTCAATGATTACCATCTCAGACTCTCTCTCTCTGGTCTCAATACTCCTACTCAATGATTACCATCTCAGACTCTCTCTCTGGTCTCATTACTACTACTCAATGATTACCATCTCAGACTCTCTCTCTGGTCTCATTACTACTACTCAATGATTACCATCTCAGACTCTCTCTCTGGTCTCATTACTACTACTCAATGATTACCATCTCAGACTCTCTCTCTGGTCTCATTACTACTACTCAATGATTACCATCTCAGACTCTCTCTCTGATCTCATTACTACTACTCAATGATTACCATCTCAGACTCTCTTTCTGGTCTCATTACTACTACTCAATGATTATCATCTCAGACTCTCTCTCTGGTCTCTTTACTACTACTCAATGATTACCATCTCAGACTCTCTCTCTCTGGTCTCATTACTACTACTCAATGATTACCATCTCAGACTCTCTCTCTGGTCTCATTACTACTACTCAATGATTATCATCTCAGACTCTCTCTCTGGTCTCTTTACTACTACTCAATGATTACCATCTCAGACTCTCTCTCTGGTCTCATTACTACTACTCAATGTTTACCATCTCAGACTCTCTCTCTGGTCTTTTTACTACTACTCAATGATTACCATCTCAGACTCTCTCTCTGGTCTCATTACTACTACTCAGTGATTACCATCTCAAACTGTCTCTCTGGTCTCTTTACTAGTACTCAAGCAGCCTTTACATCAGTTGAGACCTGGCTCACCAATAACCAACTAATCCTAAATCCTAAAAAGCAAGCTCCTACTATTTCTCCCAAAGACTCTTACCCATCTTAAATCTACTTTTACTATACTCTCCCTTAATATCATTCCAGTAGTACCTGAACCAGGCTCCAAACCCCTAAGTGTCACTATAGATGATCAACTTAAATTTGACTCACACATCAACAACTGCATCAGGAAGACCCATTAGAAACTAGGTCTCCTATACAGAAATAAAAAATTTCTCACCAGCAAAGCTAAACTGACCCTATCTCACACCTATCTCCTACCCAGTCTACTATATGGTTAACACCTCACTCCTATCAAAACTAAACTCAGCCTATAATAAAGTAGCTAGATTCTCTGCCCAACATACTTTTAAAACTCATCATTGTGTCTCAGTTAAGCACTTAAACTGGCTGGAACTACCTAACCTGCTTCTGCTCTCTCGGTTTCAGATTTTACACTCTATATCACCCTCTCTTCTGCCCTAACCTATCCTCCCTCATAGCCAACTATTCTTCAACTAAATTACTCCATAGCTTGGACCAAGACTTACTACGATAAACCTAAGACAAAAATGGGATGCAACCTATATAGTTACCATAGCTTGGAACAAGCTTCCACTCCAAATTAGACTACTAAATTGACCTAAACAATTCAAAGCTGCTGCCAAAGAACACCTAAAAACACTCTGGTCTTGCCACTGTACTCATCCACAATGAAATGTTTCCTCCCCAGTTTGTTTACTGTCTGAGCACTTCTACTAACTTTTATTATTCTCTTACTGTCTCAACACCTCTATTCCCCCTGGTCTGTCTACCTGTACTTTTGCAAACCCTGACTCTTAATATATTAGCATAATCTCTCTCCCTTATATACATCCCCCTATAAACTAGCTCTGACAGCATTGTATATATGCACTGAAGAAATACCTAGACTGTATGAATATCTTTTTCCCACACGACTGTATTACTAATTGACTTGTAAATATTTAAGAATTGTACAAATGTTGTAAATACCAGCTAAAACATCTCTGTCGCACCTTTTTTGATTTTGCTTCTGTAACTGTTTTACTGTATTGTCTAATGAATGTATTACTGTAGTTTATAATAGTTCTCTGGAGCTTTTCTCCCCAGGCCTCCACTGAAAAGGGGCTAATTGCAGCTCAGTTGGAGTATTCCCAATCAACAAGTATAAAATAAATAAAATAAATAAAATAAATAAAAATAAATTAATAATAAATAAATAATTTGATTTCTGCTGTAGTAGCCTACGCTTTATGGATTCTGTCCTACTAAGGACATAATGGCTGGACAGCTTCCAAACTTAGGGGCATCTTTTTGACATCTAAAAATTAGCCATCTTGAGCTGAGCTGACTAAAAGGTTTGTGCACCAAGCCCTTTGGAGTGTTTCTGCCATCAAACACAGCATTCTGCTGCAAATATTTAAGATCACTGAAGAGAGCTGCAAGTTTTTAAGGGTCACCAAAGGCAGCGTTCCGCTGCAGATTTTTAAGGGTCACCAAAGAGAGCGCTCCGGTGCAGGTTTTTAAGGGTTGATGATCAGCTACCTCTGTTCCATTGCTGGGCAGATAAGCTCCCTTTGGGCATAAAACATTCAAATGAGTTTCTTGTGAGAGAAAACTTAATGTTTCCTGTAAAATATATATATTGAACTAGGAAAACGTTTTTGACTGACTGTCAAGTGGCTTTTGTCGAATTTTAAATGGGAGCGTTATTCATTTATTTATTTATTTATTATTTTTTACTTTTGTGGTAAAAAGTTGTTAAAACTTATTTAAAAATTACATTTTCTGTGGAGAAACTGGTGCTGTTTTACCAATGGAGTATGTGTAAGTGTTTCAAAGTGCTTTTTACTGTTTTTGTTTTGGGGGGGGTGTTACCTTTTTACAACTCACCTTTTTTATCAACTATTGCTGCTTAACTTCCCCGGGAATATGGCACCTTTTTAAGCTTAACCATGGAACAACCTATTGATTCCTTGGTTGTATTTTCTTCCAGCCACAAAAAGAAAAAGACTGTTAAGCAGCTGTTGCTACCAAAGCAGGCTGGTATTTTGTCTGCTGCAGGTGTGTGACTCTGCTGTGGCCAAAGTTGTTTCATCGGACAGTCATAATTTTCCTTGTAGTCCATACAGCTACCAGGAACCAGATGTTAAACAGTCCTCTGTGGCTGTTGATGTGTCCTTGTTGGGTAGAGGACATCCAATCTTGTCAGTTTTGGGAAAAGAGGCAGGGAATGCCTCTCTGCTTAGCCAGAAAGCTGTGTCCATCCCTAAGGATGTGATTGCTGGTGATTCCGGGTCTGTTTCGGAATTCCTGTATAAAAGAAACAAAAGACCAAACATATGTCTTCTCTTCTCTAAGTGACACTGGACAGGAGTAATTTATTGGGATTAGTTCAGGGCTTAGTGCAGCTCTTGACCCTTTTTACATGGCCGGTTCTTTTAAAAGGAAAAAGTGATTTTTCTTTCCTAGAAGAGATTCAAGAGTTTGAACCTCAAAAGGAGTATTAAGAGACAGATGATGTAATATCACCTCAGATTCCTGATTCAGATTCTGAAGACAGTGTGATTTAAGCTGGTCCCTGTGAAGGATTTGTCTTTCCATAAAACTGTTTTCAGTAAGAATCAGTTGTTTGAATAGAAAAATGATGCTTCTTAGACCCTCAAAAAATATTATGATTTATTACATCTGGAATTTCTTGAACCTACCTGCTTTTCCTATTCCTTCTGTTTTGAATGATATTTTTGTCACAGTCTGCAATTTCCCTGACAGCCAGTCAGTCTGCAGTCCCCGAAAAAAGTCTCAGTCTTTTAAGTTTTTCTACAGTAATCCCAGATCTGACACAGCTGTAACTTCAGTAAACCAGGCTGCTGCTAAACATGTTGTAAAAAACTTTAGTAAAGCATTACTTTAAATGTAAACATAAAAATGTTAAGTAAACAACTTTTACTTAAGCTAAAACCCTGTACTCTGGCCCCTGACAATCTACCCCCACACTTCCTGCAGCTAGATGCAAACTCTATAGCTTATCCCGTCAGCATACTCATTAACAGATTGATTAAAGAATCCCTAGTCCCAGACATCTGGAAAAAAGCATACATTCCCCCCTTAGACAAAGGTGGCACCAGCACAGACACCACAATCTTTTGGCCCATAGCAATTCTCTCACCCCTCTCTAAAATACTGTAAAAATGCCATACAAGCCCAACTCCTCAACCACCTGCTTGAAAACAAAATTCTATCAGCCAGTCAGTATGGTTTCAGACTAGGACACAGCAGCACTACTGCCCTCCTCTCTTTCCTAGATACAACCAGGCATGGGTTTCTGGCAAAATAATTGCTTCTCTTTTCCTAGACCTCTCCAAAGCTTTTGATACTATTTCTCGCCCCATCCTCTTCTCCAAACTATCCATCCTCCACATTTCCCCACCTACCCTACAATGGTTCAATAGCTATCTCACCAATAGGCAGCAATCTACCAAATGGCAACAATCTTACTCTCCCTTCCTCAATATTTCCACAGGGTTACCACAAGATTCCATACTTGGTCTTTTATTTAGCATCTTTATTAATGACTTTCACTCCATTCTCCCACAATGCTCTGTAATCAAGTGTACTGACAACTCTATAATAATATGCACTGCAAATTCCAACTCTGAATGCTGGGCATTAATCCCTACGTAACTCGATGGGTTGCCAACTGGCTTACTGACAGAACCCACACTGTAAAAGTAGCTGACTCCAAATCCAGCTCTAGGCAAGTGACAAGTGGAGTACCTCAGGGTTCAGTCCTGGGACCACGCTTGTTTGGCATCTACTTCTCTGAAGTACAGACCAATACTTAGGGACTCTGGCTAACAAAGTTCTCAGATGAGCCATTATTGAATCTCCAAATGATGTGGATACTCTACAAAAGGGCCTTACAGAAACAGATAATTGGTTCCAGAGCCATGAGCTCAAGCTCAATGCCAAGAAATGTATAGTTACCCCCTTTGGGAAAAAACATGTACCCATGAATTAACACATAGGTGGCAGTACACTAAACACCAAAAGTGTGATAAGGGACTTAGGGACACAGGTGGACAGTGGTCTCACTTTCGATAACCACATCGCCACAACAGTCAGGAAATCCTTCTATGTGGCACACCTCATCACTAAGGGCTTTTCATCCAGAAAAAAGGAAGTCATGGTCCCACGGTACTCATCCCTCATTAGACTCATTATAGAATACAATGCCCCATTTGGTATGTACCTCTCAAGACAACTGCAACAACTGGAAAGGCCGCAGAAATACCTCACTAAAAGAATCACAGGCCTAAAGCAGATGCCCTATGTTGGCTGCCTTAAAAAACTCCAGCTATACTCTGTCGCATATCGTCTACTCAGAGGAGATCTCTGCTTAACATACAAGACCATTTCAAACCCAGAGATGTTGGACATGCTACACTTAAAGAAATCCCAATCCCTCAGAGCCACACGCTCTGGGGATCTAAACCGTGTCATCACAATAAACAAAACATGCTGGAGGGATAGGTTCCTGACCCAGAGACTTCCCAGACCCGGGAATAGACTGCCCATACATATCAAGCAGAGCACCTCTTTGGCCCTCTTCAAAAGAAACCTTGACGATTGGATGGGAGAAAGGAAATTCACCGCAGGGATCACGTCAGTCGCCCTGCTAGACAGGGGTCCAGGAAGTAAATAGTGTGGGAAGAAATAGCCAGGGAATTGTTATGGCTAGGCTTGTATAGGCCCTAGGGCCAATAGCCTAGTACCAACCTATGAACCTACCAACCTATGAACCTATGAACTCCAGCAAATCACCCAGAATGCCCTCACCTCTACTTACGCTTGGATGCTTAATTATCATCTTACCCTAAATCCAAAAAAATAAACTAGTACTTTTTACCCCTAAGAAAACCACTCCCCTATATAACAAAATCTTCACTATACAAGCCCAAGACAATACCACTATAGAAGCTTTCCCACACACTAAATTTCTAGGCATTATTATAGATGAAAACCTTAACTTTGACCTACACATATATAATAACATCATAAAAACACACCAAAAGCTTGGTATCCTCTACAGGCATCAACACTTTCTTAGCCTCTCTACTAAACAAACCCTTGCAACCACCCTTTATTACTCTCTCTTTTATGGTGCCCCTCTCCTTACTAATAGCCAAAATTCTGCAAAATCCAAACTCGAAGTGTGTTACAACACAATAGCCAAATTTGCCACCAAGGCCAAATTCTCATCCCACCACTGTAACTCACTGAAACAATTTGACTGTCTGGAACTCCCCCACCATCTCCCATTTACCCAACTAACTACAGCACACAAAATAATCTACAGACCCACAGACTGTCCTGCTCTCTCAACACAACTCACCCAACACCAACCCAGCAGGAAACTAAGATAAGAAAATCATCTACTTCTAAAAGTAGAAAAGCCCACCTTACCTGCTGGTCAACTCCTCTATTCCTTCGCCATCGCCAAACAATGGAACTCACTTCAACCTTCTGTAAGGAACACAGGCAGCACTGCTGCCTTCAAACAAATGCTGAAAAATCATCTCAACTCTTCCTGGTTATGTACCTGCTCTATAACAACCTTTCCTGGCTATGTACCTGCTCTATAACAACCTTTCCTGGCTATGTATCTGCTCTATAACAACTCTTCATGGCTGTGTACCTGCTCTATAACAACTCTTCCTGACTGTGTATCTGCTCTATAACAACACTTCCTGACTATGTACCTGCTCTATAACAACCCTTCCTGGCTATATACCTGCTCTATAACAACTCTTCCTGACTATGTACCTGCACTATAACAACCCTTCCTGGCTATGTACCTGCTCTATAACAAACCTTCCTGGCTCTGTACCTGCTCTATAACAACCATTCTGGCTGTGTACCTGCTCTATAACAATCCTTCCTGGCTACGTACCTGCTCTATAACAACCCTTCCTGACTATGAACCTGCTCTATAACAACCTTTCCCGACTAAGTACCTGCTCTATAACAACTCTTCCTGGCTATGTACCTGCTCTATAACAACCCTTCCTGGCTGTATACCTGCTCTATAACAACCCTTCCTGGCTGTGTACCTGCTCTATAACAACCCTTTCTGGCTCTGTACCTGCTCTAAAAAAAGACGTTATGTACCTACCATAATGTTCCATGTTAGTTGTCTTCTTCTCGCCTTCTTTCTTTCTGGTTGGGGTTCGGAGTCGATCCTCGGCTCCGACTCGGCCATCTTGAAAGCTCGAGAGCTGTTTACTGGCTTGAGGCCACCCCTATCCCATGATGCCTGGTGCTAGATACCCAGATCTCATTTGGTAAGTCTAACTGCCAACATAAAAAGGAAGGAATCCTATCCTATAATATATAAAGCCTACCAGTGAGGCTACTAGGCAGAGAGGAACAGCCAGAGAAGACTCAGCCAGTGAAAAACCATAAGGAACTCTTGTCGGTCCACTAGGATAGGGGGATGGAGGGTGGGTCGCAAGAAAGAAGGCGAGAAGAAGACAACTAACATGGAACGTTATGGTAGGCACATAACTTCTTTATTTTAAGTTGTCTATCTCACCTTCATTCTTGCTGGTTGGGACAGTGTCCCTAGCACCTAAAAGCCTGGGTGGCTCATAGGAACAAACTCTTCAGAACCATGGAACCAAAATCAGCTCTGATCCTGGAGACCACATCCACTTTATAATGTGAAATGAAAGTATGTGGGTTAGCCCACATAGCAGCACAAATAGATTCCATGGGTAACCTGGCCTGAAAGGCCATAGAAGTGGCTAAAGCCCTGGTGGAATGACCTTTTGGTTTGACAGGCAACTTTTTATTCCTCAGTTGATAGATAAATGTGATCATTGTAGTCAACCACCTAGATAAAGTTACTTTTGAGACTGGAAGACCTTGTTTACCCTGAGCATAAGAGAGAAAAAGTTGGTCCAACTTCCTGATGTCCTTAGTCCTGTGCAAATAAAAATGTAGTTGCCTTTGAACATCTAATTGATGCAGTTTATATTCCGCCCTGTTGGAGTGGTTGGGAAAAAAATACAGGAAGGTCTATGGACTGATTCAAGTTACTTTCTGAAGGAACCTTAGGAAGGAAGGAAGGGTTAGTCCTGAGAGTAACCCTGTCCTTGTGGAATACTAGGTACGGAGAACGGATACAAAGAGCCTGCAGTTCCAAAACTCTTCTGGCTGAAGTAATAGCTACCAGAAAGGGGGTTTTCCATGATAAAAACTTCAAGGAACAGGTTGCTGCAGGTTCGAAGGGGGGCAAAATTAGAGAAGCTTAAATCAAATTTAGCTCCCACGGAGGAGGAGGATCTCTCACTGGGGGCCTGAACAGAGTGGTCCCTTTGAGAAAAGCTTTACACAGCTTATGAGACATGATATTATTCTCCAACAGGCCAATGTGAAAATTTGAAATTGCAGCTAACTGAACTCTAATTGTAGCGAAAGCGGAACCAGCATGAAAGAGTTCCGCAAGAAATTCCAAAATATGGTGTACAGGGGCTGAAAAAGGGTCTATACTCTTGGCCTTTGCCCAGGAAGAAAAACGTTTCCACTTACTATAAGTTTTTCTAGTCGTAGACTTGTGCGACGATAAGATCATTTTGCGCACAGAGGGGGAGATATCAGGAAGCCTGGCTAATGTCAGAAGTGAGCAACCAAGCAGTGAGCTGGAGAGATTGCAGGGATTGATGCAGCCCACCAACTTAAATGTAAACCCATACGTCACAAGATGGGTTGCAAACTGGCTAATGACAGAACCCACAGGGTCAGAGTGGCTGGCGCCATGTCAGACTCCAAGCCGGTCACAAGTGGTGTCCCACAGGGCTCAGTCCTAGGCCCCCTCTTGTTCGGCATCTACTTTTCAGAAGTACAGGCAAACACAGGAGGATTATGGCTGACTAAGTTTGCAGATGACTGCAAACTGGGCGCCATAGTTGAAAACACATCAGACACAGATATCCTCCAGAAGGGTCTCATAGAAACGGATAACTGGTGCCAGAGCCATGGCCTAAAGTTAAACGCCAAAAAATGCATAGTCATACCCTTCGGGAAAAACAAGGTTACCCCTAGCTACCATATAGGTGGCAATCCACTAAGCACAGAAGAGGTTATCAGGGATCTGGGGACCCAGGTTGACAGTAACCTTTCATTTGACACCCACGTTGCCAAGGTAGTTAGGAAAACCTTCTACATTGCCCACCTGATCATGAAGGGATTCACATCTAGATCAAGGGAGGTCATTGTTCCCCTGTACTCAGCACTCATCAGACCAATGATTGAGTACAATGCCCCATTCGGAATGTATCTTACCTGACACCTGCAGCAATTGGAAAGGCCCCAAAAGTTCCTCACCAAAAGGATAAAGGGTCTCAAAAATATGTCTTATGCTGCCCGACTGAAGGAACTCCAGCTCTATTCGGTCGCATACCGTCTGCTCAGAGGTGACCTGTGCCTAACATACAAGGCCATGTCAAACCCGGAATTGATGGACATGCTCCACCTCAAAAAATCTAAATCCATAAGAAATACAAGAGGAAGAGACTTAAACCTTAACACAGTTATAAATAGGACATGCTGGAGGGACAGATTCATCACCCAGAGACTCCCTATGCTGTGGAACAAAATCCCGGTACATGTGAGGCAGAGCACCTCGCTGGCCCTGTTCAAGAGAAATCTTGACAAATGGATGGGAGATCGCAGGTTTACCCCGGGGATCACCTCAGTGTCACTGCTAGACAGAGGCACGGTAAACTAATGGGCACAGTACCTTTCAAACTTAAGGGGTGGTGAAAGCCACAAAACTTTGGGCTAGGCTTATAAATGCCCTAGGGCAGATAGCCTAGTATGAACCTATGAACCTATGAACCTATGGAACTAGGTTCAGAGTCCAAGGCTTCTCGAGAAGATGATGATGCAGGAACAGGAACCATATCTGTCGAGGTCAGTAAGGAGCAATGAGGATCATTTTGCACCCCAAAGTGGTGGCTTTCTGTATTAGTTTGGGGATTAGGGGAAACAGAGGGAATGCATAAAGAAGTCCCTGAGGCCAATTGTGGACTAGAGTGTCTCTGGGGGAATGTCCGGGAAGTGGAAGGAGAGAGAAGAAATTGCTGCACTTGCTGTTGAAAGGAGTGGCAAAAAGGTCACAGCAAGGTTGACCCCATCTGCGGAAGATTTGGTCCGCAACTACCTGATTCAGAGACCACTCATGAGGCATGAGAATTGCTCTGCTGAGCCTGTCCGCTATGACATTGGACCTCCCAGGGATGTGCGTTGCAATCAGAAACCATTGGGAAGAGATCACCCACTGCCAGAGTCTGAGTGCTTCTCGACATAGGGGATAGGACCTGGTTCCGCCCTGCTTGTTGATGTACCATACTACCGACAAATTGTCCATCTGAATTGCAATGGTCCCAGTAGGAAGAGAATCCTGAAGAGCTTGCAACGCTAGAAGCATGGCACTCATCTCCAAGACATTTATATGCAGATGGTACTCGTGTGGTTGCCAGATGCCTTGGACTGTCCTGCCCTGATAATCCCCCACCCACCCGATCAGGGAGGCATCCGTGGTTACCGTAGCAACTGGAGGTGGTGGGACAAAAGGTCTGCCTTGGGGCACTGATGTGGAGACCATCCACCATGCAAGGTGCTTTTTGCATGCTTCTGTGATCATAATCATGTGAGACATAGGAAGCTGTAGGAAGGACCATTGGGTGAAAAGAACCCACTGGAGAATTCTCATGTGAAAACGAGCTAGAGGAACGAGTACAATCGCTGCTGCCATGAGACCTAGAGATTGGAGGACGAACCTAGCTTGAATTTTTTTGCATGCTAATAAAACCTGCACATGTTGGTGAATCACTAGTATTCTGTCTGGTGGAAGGCTCGCCAGCATGTCCTTTGTATTTAAATTTGCACCTATAAAAGTGATAGACTGACAGGGTGATAATGCAGATTTTTCAAAATTTATTGTGATACCTAGCCTGGAGCAAATCTGGATAGTGTAGTCTCTGGCTAGCAGAAGTTGATGCCTGGTGGAAGCAGTGAGGAGCCAGTCATCTAGATATGGAAACACCTGGAATCCTAACTGTCTGAGGTGAGCGGTAACTACTGCCATACATTTGGTGAACACCCTGGGGGCTGTGGTGAGACCAAAGGGCAGAGCTCTGAACTGATAATGACTGGCTCCCAGCCGGAAGTGGAGGAATCTTCTGGAGTGTTTGTCTATTTTGATGTGGTAATACGCATCCTGAAGATCTATAGAGCACATCCAATTGTCCTGACCCAGAAAGGGTAGAATGGACTGTAGCGTGACCATCTGAAACTTGGTTCTTCGAACAGACTTGTTCAGTCTGCTGAGATCCAGAATGGGTCTCCAGCCCCCTGTCTTTTTTGGTACCAAAAAGAACCTTGAGTAAGTTCTGGATCCAAGCTGGTCTGCCGGGACTTCCTGGATGACTCTCTTTCTCAGCAGTTTTGAAATTTCTTGGACTGCTTGATCCCTTAGATTGAGTGGAACATCTGGAAGGGACTTGTTTGACAATAAAGGAGGGAGAAGAAAGGGAATTTTGTAGCCTGTGGATATAAGGGACTGTACCCACTTGTCTCGAGTTATATCTTGCCAGGCTTTTGGGTACAGTGATAATCTTCCCCCGACTGCCTCCAGAGGTGGGCAGTCGGGCAACCCTTCAGGGATGCTGAAAGGGCTTGAAAGAGAAAGCTTCTCTGCTGCCCTGGTTTTGCGGACCCCCTCTGCCACGGGGGTGGCGTCTGTTATTGTTCCCTCCTCTGCCCCTGGACAGGAACTCACCACGTGTGTCCAGCAAGGCTCCCTGAGATTTCCAGAACCACATCTTTCCACCCTTCTGACCTTTGGGAAAGGGTCTGGTAGGAGTGGAAAAATGGACTCCCATGGGAGAGAGAGTCCTGTCTTCCTGTTCCCACCTGGTAAGGGTATCCTTCACCTGTGATCCAAAAAGCGCGGATCCATCAAAGGGGGTATTGGTGAAAGATGCTCTGAAAGCTTCCACAAAGTTACATAGCCACATCCAAGCATGCCTCCTCAGGGCAACACCTGTGCCTGCGGCTCTACTCGCACCATCAGCCGCATAAGATATGAGCCTCATGGAGGAGTTCACAACTGAATTTAGATTTGCCAGCTGGGAAGCCATCTTAGGCTGGGCCCCCTCAGCTGATGGATCTTGGAGGGTATCTCCAAGCTCTTTAAGGAGATCCCTCTGAAGACGGGTGAAGTGGCACAAATAATTCAGGGACCTCATGGTGAAGGTTGCTAAAGCAAACATCCGCTTCCCATATCTGTCCATCGTCCTAGACTCTTTATTAGGAGGATGAACAGATGAAGACGTTTCAGCCAACTCCTTTTTAGTGGCTGCCGCTACCACCATGGCATCAACAGGGACTCCCTTAGTCAAAAATTGTTTGTCCTCTGATGCCGTTATGAATTTAGCAGGTCTCCTAGGGGTTGGTTCCACGGAATCTGGGGCTGCCCACGCCCTTCAAGCCATGACAGACATCAGTGGGTTGAAGGGCGGAAACACTCAGGAGGTGGAAGGTCAGGAGCCAAATGCATCCAGAAACACCGACTCATCCTCAGAAGGGGCTAGGGCATTCCAGTTCCCCCTCTGTCTAAGCATCTCAAGGATGTCTGAAAAGGAGACATCTTCAGAGGGGGATCTAGGGGACCCTTCCGAATCCCCCAAGTCGGTATCTGAGGTGACAGACTCAGGGGAGTCGATATGCTTCCTCTTGCATCTTCTCTTGCGAGGTGTCTCCTCCGAATGATCAGGGGAGGCCTCGGAAGAGGAAGATACACCCAAAGGGGTATCCTGGAGCACTGGATCCCCACGCTTGGTGTCTGAAAGAAGGACAGAGGCTGACGCAGGCACCATAGGGGGAGGAGCCGATGGGGTCGATTGTGGGGCTGACTCCAGGGCCAGTACACTCCTCATCACCTTGAAGGCATCCCTGCCCAGATGCAGAGAGAGAGATCCGGTTCTGAAGAAATCAGAATCCCTCTCCGCACCGAGGGGGATGGCACCGAGGCTGATGTGGGAGCCGAGCTCACCTGAGCCGACGCTCCGAGGGGGAGAACGGGGTCGGACAAGGCTCCGATGCCACTTGCTCCCTCGGAGCCGATGAGGGAGTCTCGGCACCCAGATCCCTCCAGGGACGGTACCATGGAAGGGATCAGAGCTGACAATGGAACTGAAGGTAAAGGTATCGGAGCCGACGGTTCCATGACTCGAACCCCAACAAACTCTGGCTCCAAGCTCAAAAGAGGAGTCAGAGGAGGAATATCTGCAGACATTGACGGAGCTGACCCCTGGTGAGGGGAGCTGGACAACATTTTCACTAGGGCCTGCAATTTTAACAGTCTACTAACCACTCTTTCCACGTCATGATCTGAAAGTCTCGAGGACCGAGAAGAGTGGGATGAGCGGTGACTACGCTCTGACTGGAGCAGAGGTGATCTCGGAGATGAACGTATTGACTCCAGAGAAGGAGACCTAGATCTTTTTTGACTCCCAGATGGCTCCGAGGAACGTGTCAGAGCTGACTGGGAGGAAGGAATTAGAAGTTATGTACTCACCATAACGTTCCATCTGAGTAGGTGACTTCATTCGGATGCAACCTGTGGGTATCGGATCCGATCTCGGATCCGAGCCGGCAATTCAAAAGCTTAGGCTCCGAGCTCCTAGCTCCTCCCTCTTACCCATAACCCCTTGCCAAGCCCTGACTGACCTCAGATTGAGTTTGCCTCAAATACTGACCACAGTATACTAAAACAGCATAAATACTCGCTCTATAAAGGTCAGGGGGATGGAGGGGGGGATGGTTGCATCCGAATGAAGTCACCTACTCAGATGGAACGTTATGGTGAGTACATAACTTCTAAATCTGAAGTAGGAAGACTTCATTCGTCTGCAACCTGTGGGACAGAGTCCCTAGCTACCTGAATCTTGGGCGGCCATCATGGAAGGATGTTCCGGAGCACCGCTGAGCCAAAGGATGCTCTTCCTCTAGAAACAACATCCACCTTGTAATGAGAAATAAAAGTATGAGGCGAGGCCCAAGTAGCTGCCACGCAGATATCATCCAACGAAACACGGGACTTAAAGGCGGCTGACGAGAAACTGCCCTAGTAGAATGAGCCGTAACCCTCTGAGGAGCAGGTCTGCCTGAAGTGTCATATGCCTGCAATATGCAATTAGCAATCCATTTAGACAGAGTGACTTTAGACACTGCTTTACCCAGAGCAAATTTAGCAAAGGAGACGAACAGCTGATCTGATTTCCTGTGGCCAGCTGTCCTGTTAATATAAAACGTAATTGTCTATGAACATCCAATGAATGCAATTTGTATTCCCCTTTGTTTGAATACTTGGGAAAAAAGACAGGCAAATTGATTGACTGGTTAATATTGGATTCAGAAGAGACCTTTGGAAGAAAAGATGGATTGGTCCTGAGGCACACCCTATCAGGGAAGAAAGAAAGGTAAGGCGGTTTGACACAAAGAGCCTGAAGCTCAGACACCCTTCTGGCTGAAGTGATAGCTACCAGAAAGACAGTCTTCCAGGAAAGGAATTTTAAATCAGCAGAAGCTGCAGGCTCGAAGGGAGGAGCAGTAAGGGCCTGCAGGACTAAAGACAAATCCCAAGGCGGTACAACCTCCTTGACTGGAGGTCTTAATAAAAAAACTCCCTTGAGAAAGGATTTGCATAATTTCGCTGTCATAAGGGGAGCTGTGTCCTGTCCAATATGATAATGCGATATAGCCAATTGTACTTTAATCGTGGAAGAACTGGCCCCTTGATGAAAGAGGTCTGTTAGAAATTCTAGCACCGCAGAGATAGGTGCTGAAAAGGGATCCACTGTTCTCTGCCCTGCCCATATAGAGAACCTCTTCCATTTACTCCGATAAACCTGTCTGGTAGAAGGTTTATGAGCAGCCACCAAAATTGCTTTGACCGGTGAAGAGATACCGGGAGTCCTAATTAAGGTTGGAATTGGAGCAGCCAAGCTGTCAACTTCAGGGTCCAGATTGGGAACTGGCATTCCCAGAGGGTGAGAGATGAGATCCGAAATTGGATCCAGAATCCATGGTGGATTGATTTTGTGAGACCATACGAAGGGGAACCAAGGTTGTCGAGGCCAGAATGGGGCAATGAGAATCATTCTGCTCCCCAAACTGTTGGCTTTCTGCAGAAACCTCTGCATCAGAGGAAGTGGAGGGTAGGCATAAAGGAGACCGGGAGGCCAAGCATGCACCAGAGCATCCTCGAACTCCCTGGTGGGGAAGTAGAGCGAAGAAATTGTCGCATTTGGCGTTTGAGGGAGAAGCAAAAAGATCGCAACAGGGTTGCCCCCAAACGGCAAAAATCTTCTTCGCTACTTGAAGGTTTAGGGACCACTCGTGTGGAGAAAGGATGGTGCGACTGAGCTTGTCCGCAAGGATGTTGGACTTTCCCGGAATGTGCATTGCTATCAGAAAGCGTTTGGTGGAAATCGCCCATTCCCAGACTCTCATGGCCTCTCGACAAAGGGGATAAGACCTGGTTCCTCCCTGCTTGTTGATATACCAGACTACGGACATGTTGTCTGTCTGAATCGCAATAGTCCCTGTAGGAAGAACGTGGTGAAGTGCTTGCAACGCTAGGAGCACCGCCCTCATTTCCAGGACATTTATATGCAACGATGTCTCTGTGGGATTCCACGTGCCTTGGACAATCTTTCCCGCAGAATGCCCCCCCCACCCGAGGCAAGAAGCGTCCGTGGTCACTGTGGCTCGGGAAATGCAGCTAAAAGGGTCTTCCTGCTAGGGGCTCCGGAGAAAGAAGCCACCACAGAAGGGAGTCCCTGCACGCCCTGCTGACCGCAATCGGAGCGTTTAGAGACGAACAAAGAGGAGACCACTGAACTTGAAGGGTCCATTGAAGGATCCGCATGCGTAAGCGGGCATGAATTAGAAGCGGGATAGCTGCCGCCATAGAACCTAGGGCCCTCAGGACCGAAGCTGCAGTTGGTGACGGTTGAAGGATTGCTGTCACATGACACCTCAGGCTGACGATACGGTCTGGGGTGAGGAAGGCTCGCATTGATCTGGTGTCTAGTCTTCCTCCTATGAAATCTATAATTTGAGTTGGATTCAGGAAAGATTTCTCCCAGTTGATCGTTATGCCCAGCCTTGGTGCTAGTTGAAGGAAGTAATCCCTGGCTGAGCACAGAAGATGCCTTGATGATGCAGTCAGGAGCCAGTCGTCCAGGTACGGAAAGACCTGTAATCCCTGGAGCCTCAGGTGGGCCGCTACCACCGCTAACACCTTGGTAAACACCCTGGGGGCTGAGGTGAGACCAAAGGGGAGGACCCTGAACTGATAGTGACTGGCTCCCAGCCGGAAGCGAAGAAACCTCCTGGATCGTCTGTCCATCCGAATGTGGTAGTACGCATCCTTGAGGTCTATGGAACACATCCAGTCATTCTCCCTCAAAAGGGGGAGTATAGATTGCAGGGTGACCATCCGGAACTTTTGCTTGGTTACTGACAGGTTCAACAGGGAAAGGTCTAAAATTGGTCTTAAGTCCCCCGTCTTCTTTGGCACCAAAAAGAACCTGGAGTAAAACCCTAATCCGGCTTGATCTGGGGGGACTCGATTTCGAGAGCTGCCGCCTCCCTTTGGTCGGGTGGAACATCTGGGAGGCTGCGAGATTTGGGGATCTTGATTAGGGGTATTGAATATCCTCTGGATATGAGTCGAAGCACCCAACTGTCTGTTGTTATGGACTCCCAAGAAGTCAGGTGCATCGAAACCGCCCCGACTGCCTCCAGAGACAGACAGCCGGGCAACCCTTCAGGGCTGCTGCGTGGGTCTCTCAGAGAAGGGTTCTCTGGACCCAAAATTGCCAGGAGCCCCCCTGCCTCTGGCACGACGACCTCCCGTCCTCCTCTGCCACGGAAGGACTGGTTATCCGAGCAGGTTGGGACTGCTGCGACTTCGGAACCACATCTTCTTCTGTCCCTTTTGGTTCTTAGAGAAGGACCTCTGGGGAGCTGAGAAGCGGACTCCGGCAGACAGCGTCTTCCTGTCCTTTTCGCTCTGGACAAGTGTCTCGCGAACAGTCTTGCCAAATAAGGCAGAACCATCGAAAGGGGCATTCGCGAAGGTCGCCTTAAAGGGCTCAGCAAAATCACAATGGCGGAGCCAGGCCTGTCGCCTCATGACAAGGCCTGCTCCGCTGGCTCTAGCGGCTCCCTCAGTAGCATGAGACAGCAGCCGCATAGATGTATTGGACACAGATCTTAGAGTGGCCATTCGGGTGGAATAAACCTGCTTATCCTCACTCGAGATGGACTCCGGGGGAGATGCAGCATACTCTTTAATCAGATCTCGCTGCATCCTAATGACATGCGCCATGTAGTTCAGCGCTCTCAAGGAGAAGGTCGCTGAACTAAACACTCGCTTCCCAATTCGATCCATCGCACGGGACTCCTTGCCCGGAGGATGGACGGAGGGACTCTCCTGGGCCAATTCCCTCTTCGTGGCTGCAGCCATCATCATGGCATCTACTGGGGGACCCTTACTCCAGTGGGTGCGGTCTGATGGAGGAGAAAGAATGCGGTCCGGGCGTTTTGGGATAGGCTCAATGGTGTCCGGATCCTTCCACGCCCTGATAGATATAAGATCTACCAGGGGGTCAGCAGGAGGGGACACCCAAGAGGTAGAAGGGCCCGCCTCGAATGCCTCCAAGAACACAGACTCGTCCGAAGAAGCCTTGGGGGCAGACCACCCCCCCTGATCCTTAACATCTCCATGATGTCTCCAAATGAGACGTCCTCAGGGGGTGACCTAGGGGAGCCTTCCCCTTCATCCAAGTCCGTGTCTTCAGTGACGGACTCAGGGGAGTCCATGTGCCTCCTCTTGCACTTGCGCTTCCGAGGTACTTCATCGGGGGGGCTGTCCGAGGAGTACTCTTCAGCAGATGGATGTTCCAAGGGAACCACTTGGGACATCGAGGCGGGCTGTCCCTGGGACCGGCTGGTGGGGGCCTGGCCCAACTGCAATGGAGTGCGGGATGGAGCCGTGGCAGGGACCGGGGTCCGGATGTCCTCGACAGTGCCCTTTCCATAACGTTGAAAGCCGAGGGGGAGCCAGCTTCTCTAAGCCCCGAGATCCGAGCCCCACTCAGATCCGACGTACGGATCGGAGTCGGAGCGAAACCGCCGGATCCGAGACCAGTGTGCTCCGACCTGGACGGAGCGAAGACACACCAGCTCCCTCGGATCCGAGGCTCGGCCCTCGGCTCCGAGAGGTCGGGTCCGGCACCAAGCACTCAAGGGATGGGACGGATCCGAGGTGCGCCGACCAATCGGATCCGACCCACCCCGGATCCAAATCTGCACGGCGCCAAGCTCGAACCCGTGGTATGGGTCGGAGAAGGAGCTACGGGGCGAAAAAGGTCGAAGCCCTCCCGGTTGGGGGCTAGGAGCACTCCCATTTGCATTTGGGCCTGGATGAATTTCCTCATCATCCGGTCCATATCAGCTTCGCTCATCGAAAAAGTCGACCTAGAGGAGGCCACCGAAGCGGACCTAGAGAACCGTCTCGGTGACCTCCTGGAAGGGCTAGCCTCCTCCTCCTCGGGTCCAGGAGAGAACCGAGGGAGTGGAGCCGAGGAGGAGGAAGGCTAGAAGGCACAGGGAAGCCCGCTTAGATGGAGGAGCCGAGCTGGAAGCCGGCTCTCCTCTTGTGGTGCTTCTCCTGTGCCTCTCCTTCTGTCTCTCCCTACTAGAATCCTTCCCCTCCGGCATTTTTAAGGGAGGTTGAGTCCCAGCCGGAGGGGGAGAACTCACAGCAACAAGTTGCTGACTGGAGGGAGCAGAGGCTGAAGCAGTATCTGGGGGTAAAAGACCCGCCAGCACTAACTTCGACCTCCATTCCCTTAAAGCCCGGGGGTTGAACCCTGCACAAATGGTACAACCAGAAGACAGGTGTTCAACCCCCAAGCATTTAACGCACCGAGTGTGGCCATCTGCTGGGGACAGCTTATGGCCACACTCGGTACATTTCGAAAAGACAGCCTTAGGGGCTTCAGACATAACACCTAAGGCCTAAACACACACACACACAAACAAACAAACTACGAAAAACCCGAGAAAAATTAACTAAAGAGGGAGGGAAAGCCTTAATCACACACAACACTAACTATTTTTGTAACAAAAAAAGAGAATTTTAACAATTTTCCTGTCAGAAAACTACTTATCTCAAAACCACGCCAGGAGCTCAAGAATTCCGTTGCTTCTTGAAAAGCGGCAAACGAAATCTGAGGTCAGTCAGGGCTTGGCAAGGGGTTATGGGTAAGAGGGAGGAGCTAGGAGCTCGGAGCCTAAGCTTTTGAATTGCCGGCTCGGATCCGAGATCGGATCCGATACCCACAGGTTGCAGACGAATGAAGTCTTCCTACTTCAGATCATCGGTTCCAGCCGGAGCCGAGATAGATGATACAGCTTCAACCAGCGACGGCTCCGAACTGGGAGCCGAAGGTTTAGGTGGCCTGAAAGATTTCACGGGCTGAGCCTTAGCTGGTAAATCTTGGGGATTAAGTAAACCCCTCAGGATCAATTTATTTTTGTGCTCCTGCAGGACTCTTGGACTAAATGCGTGGCAAATCGAGCAAGAGTCCTGCAGGTGCACGGCGCCCAGACAATAGACACAAGAAATGTGCTCATCTGTCAGAGACATCTTCTGACAGCATGAGTCACACTTCTTGAATCCGGACAGTTTGGGATCCTTGGACATCCTGAAGGAAACCAAGAAAAAACACACACACACAGAAAGGTTAAGTTATAGTTCGCACAAGCATAACTAATACTACCAAGCTGTTACTATCAAAAAACTATAGCTAAGTATAACTAAACTAGCTAACAGTTACTACAAACAATATATATTATTATTTTTTTTTATTTTTTTTTTTTAAGGAGCGAAATAAAAAAAGGTTGTCCTCTAACTTAAACGGAAACCTTTTGAGGTAAGAAATGGGTTAGAAAAAAAGGGGGGGGACTCTCTAATTAAAATGAGTTTCTGAAGAGAGGGAATTCACAATAGTTCTATCTAAAAAGGAATTCTACACTAAGAATAACAGTTTTACGACAGAAAAAGTAGTAAATATTAAGTTTTATACGACTTGAGCCAGTAGAACAACCTCGCAGCAGAAGCAGCAAACGAGATCTGGGTATCTAGTGCCAGGCATCATGGGATAGGGGGTGGCCTCAAGCCAGTAAGCAGCTCTGGAGCTTGGAAGATGGCTGAGTCGGAGCCGAGGATCGGCTCCGAACCCCAACCAGCAAGAATGAAGGTGAGATAGACAACTTAACATCAACCCTTCCTGACTATGTACCTGCTCTATAACAACCCTTCCTGGCTCTGTACCTGCTCTATAACAACCCTTCCTGACTATGTACCTGCTCTATAACAACCCTTCCTGGCTCTGTACCTGCTCTATAACAACCCTTCCTGACTATGTACCTGCTCTATAACAACCCTTCCTGACTATGTACCTGCTCTATAACAACCCTTCCTGGCTCTGTACCTGCTCTATAACAACCCTTCCTGACTATGTACCTGCTCTATAACAACCCTTCCTGACTATGTACCTGCTCTATAACAACCCTTCCTGACTATGTACCTGCTGTATAACAACCCTTCCTGACTGTGTACCTGCTGTATAACAACCCTTCCTGACTGTGTACCTGCTGTATAACAACCCTTCCTGACTGTGTACCTGCTCTATAACAACCCTTCCTGGCTCTGTACCTGCTCTATAACAACCTTTCCTGACTATGTACCTGCTCTATAACAACCCTTCCTGACTATGTACCTGCTCTATAACAACCCTTCCTGACTGTGTACCTGCTCTATAACAACCCTTCCTGACTGTGTACCTGCTCTATAACAACCCTTCCTGACTGTGTACCTGCTCTATAACAACCCTTCCTGACTATGTACCTGCTCTATAACAACCCTTCCTGGCTCTGTACCTGCTCTATAACAACCCTTCCTGACTGTGTATCTGCCCTATAACAACCCTTCCAGGCTCTGTACCTGCTCTATAACAACCCTTCCTGACTGTGTACCTGCTGTATAACAACCCTTCCTGACTATGTACCTGCTCTATAACAACCCTTCCTGGCTATGTACCTGCTCTATAACAACCCTTCCTGACTATGTACCTGCTCTATAACAACCCTTCCTGACTGTGTACCTGCTCTATAACAACCCTTCCTGACTGTGTACCTGCTCTATAACAACCCTTCCTGACTATGTACCTGCTCTATAACAACCCTTCCTGGCTCTGTACCTGCTCTATAACAACCCTTCCTGACTGTGTATCTGCCCTATAACAACCCTTCCAGGCTCTGTACCTGCTCTATAACAACCCTTCCTGACTGTGTACCTGCTGTATAACAACCCTTCCTGACTATGTACCTGCTCTATAACAACCCTTCCTGGCTATGTACCTGCTCTATAACAACCCTTCCTGACTATGTACCTGCTCTATAACAGCCCTTCCTGACTATGTACCTGCTCTATAACAACCCTTCCTGACTGTGTACCTGCTGTACAACAACCCTTCCTGACTGTGTACCTGCTCTATAACAACCATTCCTGACTATGTACCTGCTCTATAACAACCCTTCCTGACTATGTACCTGCTCTATAACAACCCTTCCTGACTGTGTACCTGCTCTATAACAACCCTTCCTGACTATGTACCTGCTCTATAACAGCCCTTCCTGACTATGTACCTGCTCTATAACAACCCTTCCTGGCTATGTACCTGCTCTATAACAACCCTTCCTGACTATGTACCTGCTCTATAACAGCCCTTCCTGACTGTGTACCTGCTCTATAACAACCATTCCTGACTATGTACCTGCTCTATAACAACCCTTCCTGACTGTGTACCTGCTCTATAACAACCCTTCCTGACTGTGTACCTGCTCTATAACAACCCTTCCTGACTGTGTACTTGCTGTACAACAACCCTTCCTGACTGTGTACCTGCTCTATAACAACCATTCCTGACTATGTACCTGCTCTATAACAACCCTTCCTGACTATGTACCTGCTCTATAACAACCCTTCCTGACTGTGTACCTGCTCTATAACAACCCTTCCTGACTATGTACCTGCTCTATAACAGCCCTTCCTGACTATGTACCTGCTCTATAACAACCCTTCCTGGGTATGTACCTGCTGTATAACAACCCTTCCTGACTGTGTACCTGCTGTATAACAACCCTTCCTGACTGTGTACCTGCTCTATAACAACCCTTCCTGACTATGTACCTGCTCTATAACAACCCTTTCTGACTGTGTACCTGCTCTATAACAACCCTTCCTGACTGTGTACCTGCTCTATAACCTAACCGCTTCCTTCTCTTTATATGATAACTAAACTCCTATGCCTTTTGCTCATGCTGACTGATGATATTTTCTCCATGATTGTTACTTTTATCATGTCTTGATACTGGTACAATAATGCTGATTAATATATCTCTGTTTATACCTCTCTGATTGAATTCATCTAGCAACCAACAAAATTCCTGCTTTTATGTATATATTCTGTATACATTACTGTAATCACTATCTGTAACACGGTATCTACTTTTTTACCAATTAATGTGTAATATTTTCTGTACCTATGCTCTTGTCTGAGCTTTTCACCCCAGGCCTCCACTGAAAATGGGGTCTTTTAGGCCCAGTGGACTTTCCTGGTAAACAAATCCAATGAATAAATAAAATAAAATAAATGATAATACTAAGCTTGGGAAAAGTGTCTGCTGCTGCAGCTCTTCTTTTTAAGAGTTCTCAGCCATTGGGCTCTTATGTTGAAGTTTATCTTGGCCACCCGGGAGAACATCAAGAATGTTCTGGCATCAGTTGCCTCTTGTGAGGAAAAAAATATGCTTAGTGTAATTTGGCTGGTATTTTTAACATCACTGCCCATTGTTTAAAATTTGCACATGACTCTACTAATGCCACTTCCAGTGCTGCTGCCATGGCAACTGTTATGAGGAGGTTTGACTGGCTGCATTCACTAAACCATCCAGCGGATGTCGAAAATGAAATTTTGAATTCTTCCTTGGAAAGAAAACTAGTTTTGGTCCTTCTGCTGCAGATGTTATTAAAAAGTGGGATGAGATGGGGAAGCTCATTCAAGGACTCTCTCAGATTTTTCAGCGCTCCTTCTCCAAATTTACCAAGGGATTCTATGCTGCCTTGTCAAATTTCAATAAAAAGCAAAATAAAACAAAGGACAATTTATTAGTCTGAATGGCTATAAGATGGACTTTCCTTCCCCCTCCCAAACTAGCAGCCCTTTAATTCTTCCAGAAGGTCTCGGCCTTAATTTCTCTTTTTAGCAACAGATTGTTTCAGACAGATGGGTTCTCAGAGTAATTCATCAGGGTCACAGATGGCAGTGGGAGTCTCTCCTTTCTGAGGATTATTCTTTATCTACCAGATGAAACTCTTATTTTCCCTTCTGTCACCCCAGCATATGCTGGTCAGGGGGTCTCCCTCCTCCTCAGTTAGGAGAAGAATTTTATTCATGGATGTTTTTGGTGACAAAGAAATAAGTCCATTGGAAACCAGTGCTGGACGTTTCCTTTCAGAACAAGTTTGTCTCCCATTCTCCTCTCCTGTCCCAAGTCTCCCATTCTCCACTCCTGTCCCAGGTGTCCCATTCTCCCCTCCTGCCCCAGAACAGTCACACAGCTGACATTGCAGATGTTGCTTGGGGACCAGTGTTAATGGGGGATAAAAGTGCAGAGCCATTGGAACAAAAAAAAAAAAGACAGACCAAAACACATCAACATAAATGAGATGTTAGCTCTCATAAAGTCTCTCAGCTCTCTAAATCTGTGGTTCCTGAAACCTGTACAGGTGTTTACAGACAGCATCAAAGTGATATGGTACATAAATAAGCAAGGGAGAACTAGATTTTATCCTCTGTGTAGACTACCCATGGTAGCCTTGGATATAGCTTTTCAGCGCAATCTCACTCTTTAGGCATCCTACATTCCATGAGAGCAAAACTGTGTGGCAGACAAGCTGAGCAGAACCAGACAGACTGTCATGAATGGAAGCTGAATCAGAGGGCCTTCCATGATTTGATCCATCTGTGAAGAAACCTCAAATTGATCCTTTTGTCTCCCCTCCAAACAGTAGATTTTCAAAATTGTGCTCCGGGATTCCATGCAAGAAAGCCTGGAAGGCAGATGCCTTGTATTTTTCTTGGACACAAATGTTCCTGCATGCTTTTACACTCTTTCCACTAATATCCAGGGTCATTCTGAAGCTTCAGAAGGCCTCTCCAAAGATCACTGTGGTGGCTCGCTTCTGGCTCAGACAACAGTGGTTCTGCCTTCTAATGGAAATGGGCAAGGACAATTACCATGAGCTTCCTCGCAGACTAGACCTACTCACAAAAGACAAGGGGTGTTTGATGCCTCATATGCATCCAAATGCTGGAATACTCAAGACAAATATCTCCAAAATTCTTCAATGCAAACTGTGGGATCCAGCTTTTGAATTCAAAACTATGCTCCTGCCACCCTTCTCCTGGGGAAAATGTTGTACAAATAAACCTATCTGTCCTCTGTCTGCAGTTCCCTTTTGGCCTTCTTGAATAATGTACTGTACTGGACTTTCATCTGAAGTGCAATAGCTTATCATTGTTACAGTAAAACTGAAATGTAACTGTGACGATTGGGGAAAGATGGGCGAAGGCTGTCAGTCTAGTCAAATAGAATTTGATATATAATTCTGGCATTTGTAAATAAATGTAAAAATACAGGCATGTTTTCTTGAGTGTAAAAGAATACTGTGAAATGTGGAACTGCAAAATATGTGACAGCATTGCACTCTACTGAACCAGTGAAGCATGTTGTGACCCTTTAATGTTAAAATTTGGCTCCAATGAGTCTGGATGAATGTTTCATGCCCATTGCTTTAAGGCTAAAGTTTATGACCAGAAGTTAGATGTGGAATGTGCTTTATTGCTCTGATTTCTTTTAGAGTATACATGTGAAATGTCTTGTATTGTTGTAAGTTTCTGAGCAGGTGTTAGATTGCTAAATAATGCAGTTTGTTTGCCTGGGAAAACCTAAGTGTCAACATGATGTAATTTGGGTGGGACCCAGCAGACACGTTTGTTAGTAATGTTTAAATAATGTTTTTTACAAGAGACTAGAGAGCATTTTGATCTTGGATATCTAACTCAGCATTCTGCTTAAGCTCACATGTAAGTTTCTAGCACTGTAATTTCTTGTAGGAATAGTTAAAGCTAGTAAAGATTAATTTGGTATTTTTCTTTGAAATCAGACCTGTCCTACTGTATTATTTTAAGTTTCTGTGTGATCTCTGAACTCTTAGATATCTCTGTGGTGTAGTAGTTTTGTCTTGTATTTTAATTATTTATTATTAAATATTTTTAAAACCTTCTACCTGTGGCTGGTTTATGTAGAGATAAAGTATGCTTTAGAGTACATTATATACTTATAGAGTTTACTGTCTAAGTCCTTCCAATAAGCCTAGACTGAATAGACACATTACCATTGGATAATAATATTGCACAGTAATAACTGGACACCTCTTTAAGGGCCTTTTAGTAAATTATATTATTAGCTGGGTGGTGGCAGGGATTACTACCACATGATCTGGGTAAAGGGGCACAGCTGGAGAATCTGTGTCAGCCTTTCCCAGGAGTGTCTGTGAAGTTGTATAAATACTTATCTCAAAGTGTGTGTGTGGTGTGTCAGCTACTTGGCAGGGACACGAAGCACTGGTTGGACAGAGAGGGTACTGGGGGTTTTAGCTTGCCCAGCTAGGCTGAGACATGGACCCTATAGCTGTGCCAGTGGGGAGTCTTATTGGGGACCTGGTGAGCAAGGGAGCAACCAGCCCCAGATTGACTATGATCTCTGTGTGCACTTAAGGGAAATCTTACTTTACTGTGTGTATTAATTATCCTTTCCTCTCTTATAGGAGACAACCTCCCTGGTGTTAGTGGTGAGGATTGAGGCTCCTTGATTGCTGGGCCAGGGCATGGTCATCCCAAGTGGTGGTAGTGGTGGGATCTACTTTGCATACTAATTGGCTTGTAGTGGTGTGGGTAGAGCGAATTCATGTAGCTTATGTACAGTGATCTCTAAAAGTGTTTTGTACTCTAAAACAGCCATGCAGTGTATACTCAGAGTTCAGATCACAATCGTTTTATTTATTTTGTTATCTTAGTGTTAGTCAGGGTGAGCAGTTAGCATGTCAGCAGAAGAGTAACGAAAGCTGACAAGGAGCCAGCTGGCGGAGATGTGCCAGGCTAGGGCACTGGTGCATGGAAACCTGACTAAAGCAGACCTGATTGCAGCCTTGGTTACAGCTGCATCAGAGAACAGCAGCCTGGAGGACAATTAGATTAACAGTGGAGATACAATATCCTCAGAGAATGGACAACTCAACCTTTCTGCAGTGGACTTAAAAATCCAGCTGGAGCTAAAGAGACTTGAGTTGGAGGCCAGGCATATGGAACTAGAAGCAGCCGAGAAAATGAGGAGTCTACAAGCTGAGGAAAATGAACGGCAGAGGAGACATGAGAGGGAAATGCTAACTCTTTGCCAGAGTCATGGAGGTAATGGGGAAGGGAGTGACCAGACCCCAGAAGCACACAAGGTCAGTAAATTTCTTCCACAGTTTAAAGAGGGGGATCATTTTGATAGCTTCATTCATATGTTTGAGCAGGTATGTAAACAGTATGAAGTTAACCAAGGGCTCTGGGTACGGTTCCTGACACCCTTACTCCATGGTAAAGCTGTAATTTCTTTAGCAAAAATGCATGACACTGACTGTTTTGATTATACTGCTGTAAAAAGACAGTTGTTTGAATGTTTTAAGCTAACACCTGAAATGTATACAAAAAAGTTTCATGAGCACAGACGCAAGTCAGATGAAAATGTATGTGAATATGTTGCGGAACTGAGCACTTATTTTCATAGCTGGATGAGTGGATGTCAGGTCACCACTTTTGAATGGCTATCAGATCTTTTGGTAAGGGAACAGGCCCTTAGCACTTTGCCTGATGACATGAGGATCTGGTTAGCTGATAGACAGTGTGCTACTTCAGAGGAGTTGGGGAAGAAGGGAGACCTATACCTAGCAAGCAGGGCAGCCCTGCACAGGAAAGGGACCCCCAGTACTGCTCATGGGTCTAAGGGAATCCATGGTGGGCAGCACAGACTGCCCCAACAGAAACCACCAGTAGCAGGGGAAGCCACTAGTCCAGGTACATGTCCAGGAGCTAAGGTTAAATGTTTTGAATGCAACCAGTGGGGCCATGTGGCATACAGATATCCACGGAGGCAAGGTGGGGAACCAAAGGTGAGGGAGCCAGTAAGTGGAAAAGACAAAATGCCAACAGTGGGTTGTCTTGAGACAATAGGGGTATGGATCTACCATCCTGCAGATGTCCTGAGAGGGAAGGATTTGGATGAGGCAGTACTATGTACTTATGCAGTTACATGCAGTGGGGCTAGGAGACAAGCATGTGGGTCTGGTAGCCTGGAGGAGACCCAGACAGACTGCATACTTGCAGCCAGAACTGCTGAGGTGGTTACCTCAGGGAGTGAGCTATGCTGTAGCAGTGAGACTGAATGTGAGCCACAGCTGCTTGTGGGTACTGATGTTCCCTTGGACAGGGTAACTGCAAAAATAGAGGTGAGTAGTAGTACCCAGGCTGACAGATAGGCACCACTGTCAGAGGACTCCAGACTTCCTGTGGAAGGGGAGCTGGGAAGGGTTACAAGGAGAGACTTGAGAAAGGCTCAGCTCTCAGACCCTACATTGCAAGGCCTGAGGGAGGTAGCTAGGTAGGCACCTGATTCTCAAGGGAAGGGGGGATCTACATACTGGAAAAAAGGGTTACTGTACAGAGAGTGGACCCCTGAGGGAGGACTAGAAGGTGAGAGAGTACAGCAGTTGGTAGTGCCTAGCCATAGCCCATGATATTCCCTTTGCAGGTCATATGGGCATAAAACATACAAAGAGGCATATTATGCAAAACATCTATTGGCCTGGAATTTCCAGAGATGTAACAGGGTACTGCAGGACCTGTGAGCAGTGCCAAAAGGTAGGCAAGGCAGGAGACAAGGTGAGAGCTCCTGTGATGCCTTTGCCTGTGATTGAGGAGCCATTTCAGAGGGTAGCTATGGATATTGTGGGTCCTCTAAGTACCCCAAGTTCCACGGGGAAAACGTATATCCTAGTGATTGTGGATTATGCTACACGATACCCTGAGGCAGTGACTTTGTCCTCCATTGAGGCAGAAAAGGTGGCAAATGCTTTGCTAGAGATTTTCAGCAGGGTAGGTTTCCCAAAGGAAATACTGTCTGACAGAGGTGCCAATTTTATGTCAGACCTGCTGGCTTGTCTGTGGAACTCCTGTGGGGTGAAGCACATGATGACTACCCCCTACCATCCCCAGACTAATGGTCTTGTTGAGAGGTTAAACTCAACAATCAAGTCCATGCTACGGGCATTTGCAGCTCAGTTGAAGAGGGAGTGGGACAAATATTTGCCCCATCTGTTGTTTGCTTACAGAGAGGTTCCCCTGGAATCCACAGGTTTTTCACCCTTTGAGTTGCTGTATGGGCATAGGGTGAGGGGACCTCTAGATTTAATTTGAGATGAGTGGGAAGGTGAGTATGAGTCACACAAAGAGTCTGTTGTAGCATATGTCCTGAACCTCAGGACAAGGCTCAGGGAACTCATGGGCTTGGCCCAGGAGAACCTGGCAGAAGCCCAACAACAGAAAAAGGTGTGGTATGACAGGAATGCTCGAGCTAGGGAATATGCTGTAGGGCAGCAGGTAATAGTTCTCATTCATGTCATACACAACAAGCTGCAAGCAGCTTGGGAGAGACCCTACAAGGTGGTAAGAAAGGTAAGTGATGTTAACTATATGGTAGAAGTGCTAGGCAGACAGCAGGGGCACAAATTGTACCATGTTAACATGATGAAACCTTACCATGATAGTGAGGCCCTTGTGCTGAGCATTTGCAGTGGATTGCAGGAGGAGTCTGAGGGAGATATGGGGACTGATCTCCTCAGTGAGGCTCAAGCTGACACCTCGGTGGGAGGGGTAGCAATGTCCCAGCAGCTATCTCCTACTCAGGTTTGAGAAATGTGAGCAGTGTTGCAGGAGTTTGGGGGCATGTTCAATGGGAAACCAGGGAACTAGTGGTGATTCAAGAGTCCAACAGTCCCTGGGCCTCACCAGTGGTGCCGGTGCCAAAGAAGGATGGCAGCACCAACTTTTGTGTGGATTACAGGAAATGAAATAGTCACACAGAGTCAGATGCTTACCCCATGCCTAGAACAGATGAGGCCCTAGAGCAGCTGGGTGGGGCTAAGTATCTTACAACCATTGATCTTACCAAGGGTTACTGACAGGTGCCTTTGACTCCCAGAGTTAGAGAGAAGTCATCCTTTGTGACTCCTTTTGGCTTGTATGAGTTCACAAAGATGCTCCTTGGGATGAAGAATGCCCCAGAGACTTTGCAGAGGCTGGTAGATCATATCTTAGCAGGAGCATGAAGGTTTGCCCTTGCATACATGGATGATATTGCTATCTACAGCCATTCCTGGCAAGAGCACCTTCAGCATGTTAGGGAGGTGCTGGTAAGACTACTGAGGGCAGGGTTAACCACTAAGCCGAGCAAATGTCAGGTGGGTATGGCAGAGGTCTCCTACCTAGGACATAGAGTGGGGAGTGGTAAGATAAGGCCAGAACCTGCCAAAGTGGAAGCTATTCAGGCATGGTCTGCACCTTTTACCAAAACACAGGTGAGGGCATTCTTGGGGACAGCAGGGTACTACAGAAAGTTTGTTCCCAATTATAGTACCATACTGCTCCCCTCACAGACCTGACAATGAAGAACAGGTCAGATAAGGTAGTGTGGACACCAGCATGTGAGCAGGCATTTCAGAAGCTTAAGGAAGCTTTGGAAGGACCCCCTGTATTAGCCAGTCCAGACTATAGCAAAGGATTTGTTGTGCAGGTGGATGCTTCAAACTATGGGGTGGGGGCTGTACTTAGCCAGATTTCTTCAGAGGGAGAAGAGGATCCAGTGGTTTATCTCAGTCGTAGGCTCCAACCCAGGGAGGAATGCTATGCAGTGGTCAAAAAGGAATGTCTAGCCATAGTGTGGGCACTACAAAAACTTCAGCCTTATCTGTATGGAGGAAAATTCACTGTGATGACAGATCACAACCCCCTAATATGCCAGTCAGCAAAATGCCAAGTTGCTAAGATGGAGTCTGGGGTTGTAAGCATATGATATGTCAGTGCAGCACTGCAGTGGGAGTAGCAATGCCAATGCAGATGGGGTATCAAGACAGGGAATGGGCTGAGGTACACCCAGATAGACCTGACACTCTCAAGCGATGTTTCTCAAGGGGCACTTGAAAAACTTGCTTGAGTTCCCTGGGGGGGGGGGGTTGTGGTGATTGGGGAGAGATGGGCGAAGGCTGTCAGCCTAGTTAAATAGAATTTTATATATAATTCTGGCATTTGTAAATAAATGTAAAAATACAGGCATGTTTTCTTGAGTGTAAAAGAACACTGTGAAATGTGGAACTGCAAAATATGTGGCAACATTGCACTCTACTAGCCCAGTGAAATATGTTGTGACCTTTTAATGTTAGAATTTGGCTCCAGTGAGTCTGGATGAAGGTTTCATGCCCATTGTTTTAAGGATAAAGTTTATGACCAGAATTTAGATATGGAATGTGCTTTATTGCTCTGGTTTCTGTTAAATACATGTGAAATGTCTTGTATTGTTGTAAGTTTTTGAGCAGGTGTTAGATTGCTAAATAATGCAGTTTGTTTGCCTGGGAAAACCTAAGTGTCAACATGATGAAATTTGGGAGGGACCTAGCAGACATGTTTGTTAGTAATGTTTAAATACTGTTTTCTCACAAGAGACTAGAGAGCATTTTCATCTTGGATATCTAACTCAGCTCTCTACCTAAGCTCACATGTAAGTTTCTACCACTGTGATTTCTTGTAGGAATAGTTAAAGCTAATAAATATTAATTCTGTATTTTTCTTTGAAATCAGACCTGTCCTACTGTATTATTTTAAGTTTCTGTGTGATCTCTGAACTCTTAGATATCTCTGTGGTGTAGTAGTTTTGTCTTGTGTTTTAATTATTTATTATTAAATATTTTTAAAACCATCTACCTGTGGCTGGTTTATGTAGAGATATAGTATGCTTTAGAGTACATTATATATCTATAGAGTTTACTGTTTAAGCCCTTCCAATAAGCCTAGACTGAATAGTCACAGTACCACTGGATAATAATATTGCACAGTAATAATTGGACACCCTTTTAAGGGCCTTTTAGTAGCTGATATCATTAGCTGGGTGGTGACAGGGATTACTACCACATGGTCTGGGTAAAGGGGCACAGCTGGAGAATCTGTGTCAGCCTTTCCCAGGAGTGTCTGTGAAGTTGTATAAATACTTATCTCAAAGTGTGTGTGTGGTGTGTCAGCTACTTGGCAGGGACACGAAGCACTGGTTGGACAGAAAGGGTACTGGAGGTTTTAGCTTGCCAACTAGGCTGAGACCTGGACCCTATAGCTGTGCCAGTAGGGAGTCTTTATTGGGGATCTGATGAGCAGGGGAGCAACCATCAACAGACTGACTGTGATCTCTGTTTGCACGTAAGGGAAATTGTACTTTACTGTGTGTATTAATTATCCTTTCCTCTCTTCTAGGAGATGACCTCCCTGGTGTTAGTGGTGAGGATTGAGGCTCCTTGATTTCTGGGCCAGGGCACGGTCGTCCCAGTAACTTTATGGAATATAATGATTTCAAGGGTCCAGCTCTGTGTTTTATAGTTAACATTTGCTGTTTACCTTGCCTTGTATGGTATTGTATGACATCTTGTTAGATCTGCTAACTGTGCAGCTTTTTTCTCCTGGTCCTCTGCTGAAAAGGGGCCCAGTCAGACCTTCCTATTAAACAAATGCTAATAAATAAATAAATAAATTCCAAATGAATGCAACTAATTGTCTGGATGACA
Organism: Protopterus annectens; assembly: GCF_019279795.1. Classification (NCBI taxonomy): domain Eukaryota; kingdom Metazoa; phylum Chordata; order Ceratodontiformes; family Protopteridae; genus Protopterus; species Protopterus annectens. The sequence continues at coordinate 1,198,504,637 of NC_056737.1, forward strand.
GAATCTTAAATAACTTTTAAGCAACTTTTTTTTCTGAGGATGTGCAGCAGGTATTAATGGAGGCAAGTAAGCCTGCTACTAGAAAAATCATACATTAGCAAATGGAAAAGGTTTTCTAGTTGGTGCTAACAAAAGAAGCAGAACCCATTTAGAAATAGATTTTTTCGTTTTACATTATATATGTGAGTGAATATCCTAGGGTCTGTCATATTCCTTGAGCAAGGATCATTTTTTGGCTTTTTCAGTCTGTCTGCCCATTGATCCCTCTCTTTCACTGGAGTCTCGTGAAAATATTTTTGAAAGGTGCGTGCACAAAAAAGCCTCCTAGAAAACAGGTGGCTCCTCCTTGGGATACTAACTTTGTGTTAGAATAACTTATTCTTATTGATGTAAACCAGCTCATCAGGCTAACTTGAGGTTATTAACAAGAAAAACAGTCCGAATCACTGCTTTGATCTCTGCAAGAAGGATGTCTGAGTTGCAAGCTCTTATGGTGCGTCAACCTTTTTCTCACTGTTTTTTTCAAAGATAGGGTTTCTTTGAGCATTAATTCTTATTTTATGCCTAAAGTGGTATCTGAGTTTACTTTAATCCAAGCTATCCATCTCTCTGTCTTTTATTCAAAACCTAAAAACGAGGGAGAAAGGTTACTTCATCCTTGGATGTCCACAGACCACTAAGGTACAATCTTGGGAGAACAAAATCTTTCAGAAATTTTGATTAGTTGTTCATTTCTTGTAAAGGTAAGGAAAAAGGACAACCAGTCTGAAAACAGTCTATTTCCAAAAGTTTGTTTCATGTTATTACTTTTTTTTTACTTCCACCATAACAAAGCTATTCCTGGCAAGGTCAAAGCTCATTCTGCAGGGCCTTGAAGTGTTCTGTGGCTTTTTGGAAAGGGTTGGATGCTAGATGTATTCTATAATCAGCAACTTGATCCTCTGTGTATACTTTTAGAAAGTACTACAAAACTAGATTATTTTTCCAAGTCTAGGACAGGCTTTGCTAGGACTCTTTAACCCTCACCTTTCCTCCTCCCATTCTGTCTAAACTATGATGATCTTCCCATATAGCTTGGCTACTGCAGCAGTGATCATATGAAAAATATAGCACATTTGTGTAAGTAAATGTAATAACAGTAGATGTTTGAATGATCACTGCTGCAGTAGCTGCCCCCTCCCTTTACCCCCTTGTTTTCTGTATGTTTTTATACCAGGGTGTGGACAGTTGTCACTATTATTTTTGTAGCATTGTCCTTCACAAGACTTTAGCATCCCTCTCTCTTTTGGCATAAAATTAATGAAGGCTTGATGTCCAAAGCTAACCTTTAGTAAGCTCAGCTTGAGATAATAGTTTGAGTGTATGCAGATTGCCCTGAAGCTTTGGAAGCTGGCCTTGGCAGGACATAGCTCATATAGCTAAGCCCACTGCAGCAATGATAATTTAAACATCTGCTGTTATGGTAAGTTTACTTACACAACTGTATTTTCTTAACCCTGTATGTGTCTGTTACGTTCCTTCATATTTTAGTTACTCTATTGTACAGACTGCATTGATAAATACATTTTCCTAACTAGTATAAACTAACATCTGGAAAAAACTCATGACTGCTTACAGTTAAATGATAAAGGAACTATTTAAAATAAGCAAAGGATGGCAGATTGGTTTCAGTGATCTGAGAAAAAATAGGGGTTTTACCTTTCAGGCTATAGATCTACTCTCTAGACCCTGCATTTAGTAATAGAAAAGTATCAGCATGACCATCCCAAATGTGCCATACTAGTCAGGGGCTCACATGAAAATTAATTTTATAAAGTCAGATTATACAGTAAATGTGTAAAACAAAACCTTCAAGCTTCATCCAAATGTGTATATTAAGAAAATCAATGTAATTATGAACACAATTGGAAAATGAATACAACAGGTATGGTGTCATCCATTATGAGTCATGAAACTGGATATAACTCATGCTGATGTTACTATGGATGGTCATATAAGTCATTGTTCCAATGGTCATGCAGTTAGGAAACAATACTGTGTCTTGATTTTGCAATCTCATGGTGATGCTTAACACACCACTGAATGTGAACCAGATCTAAAAGTTAATAAAAATAAAGAATTTGACTTAATTAACAGTAAAACAATGCAATGTAAGTACATATACATGTCCATCCATTCATAACCCCTTCTCTCATTTTTGCACATGAGTTTGGGGTATCATTCTAACAGTGACAGTCATCTAGAGCCCAGGTTTACACCACCAGGTGTCTAGCCCTGCTGCAGTTGTTCTTCTACACGACACACACTCGCTTGCACACTCACACCTATGGCCAATTTAGAATGTCCATTCCATGTACTGCATGTCTTTGGAATTTGAGAGGAAACTAGAGCACCCAGAGGAAACCCAAGCATGTGAACACAGGGAAGACATACCGACTCTGTAAAGAACACACCCCATCTGAGAATCGAACTGGGCATCCCTTTGCTGTGAGGCAACAATGCTATCCACTGCACCGCACCGTATACGCACAAACACACACACACACACACACACACACACACACACACACACACACACACACACACACACACACACACACACACACACACACACACACACATATATATATATATATATATATATATATATATATATATATATATATATATATATGGGATCCATGCAGATGTTCGAAGTTTCACTTCTTCTAACCCACTTCACCGAGTCCACTTGTTAGAAATAGTGAAACTTTGAACATTGACTTCGGCAGTCACACTAGAGCGCGGAATGGGAATATTCCCTTTTCCCTGCTGTAGTGCGATCTCAGAGTTGGCATATTTAAGAGGGGGTGGGGGGCACAGTCCCCCTCATGGGGGTTGCAGGTAGACTTCCCCCCCCCCCCCTGCACAAACATGTTTTAGTGGGTTTTTTTTGTTTGTTTTTTTTTTTTTGGGTCGCCCGGGGAACTAGAATTCAGCGAAAGTGCACTTTCGTTGAAGTGAACTTTCGCTGGTGTGGGTCTGCTGCTCTATTTCAAAGAAGTGTTCTTTTGATCTAGAGCAGTATACCCATATATATATATATATATATATATATATATATATATATATATATATATATATATTATTTTTCCCTTTATTAGCTATTGAGCCAAGTGTTATTTATAGCAAAAGAGTACACAACCATTGCAACCTCTTTTGTCTGCATGTAGATGACATTTCATAGAGTTCATTTTTTATTCTGGTTTTAATTTTAGTTAAAGCAATGAAGCCTAACCAGTTAAAAAAATAAACATTTAGATTCTGTACCAGGGTCTGGGTCACATTAATTGCTCTCCATATCATAAATAAGTGCATAAGCCAAAGTTCTGTGACTGTCCCAGGGAGCTGTCAGGCAATGATGAAAGAAAATTCCAATTTTTGTGTTTGTTGGGTGGTTATTATCCTTTTTGGATAATGCAATGTGCTTTCAATGGAATAAGTCAAAGTAAAATAATAATAAATGATACTCTAAAAACTCATAAAGTAAATGTAAATGTGCATTCAAGTAAGCAGGCTTTTATTTTGGTAATCTTATTACTCTACAAAGTCTGGTTTTAAAGTAGACTGATAATATGGGCAAAAACTATGCAATTACCTCACTAGTTACCTGTGCAACAAACATACTCCATAGGTGGAGGGAAACTAGTGCAGACCACCTAAGCTAAACCTCTCATTCAGTCGCACACATTTCTTTCACTCACAACCTCTAAAATGTCACTGGCACTCATTTTTCCCTCACCATTTTGATCTGCAATGAAGAGTCTGCTTTACCAAAAATGTATTTACTAGATATCCATGCATGCCTGCAACTGTGCCTTAGAAAATCCCTTGGTAACTATAGTGATGTGGGGTAACTCATTATGCTGAGGAGAATAAGAAGTTATGTACCTACCATAACGTTCCATGTTAGTTGTCTTCTCTCGCCTTCTTTCTTGCTGGATGGGTTCGGAGCCGATCCTCGGCTCCGACTCGGCACTTGCTAAGCTCGAGAGCTAATTTTACCAGCTCGAGGCAACCCTATATCCCATGATGCAAGGCGTGACTACCCCAGATCTCGTTTGGTAGTTATGAAAAAACCCTGCCAGTAACCTTCTTCCCAGAAAGGAAGAAGGAGGTCTAAATGTGGAAAGAAAATACAGCAAATAACCACTAAAGACTAGTGATACTTCCTACTGGAGGTCCATAGAAAGAATGAACAGTACCCAGAGAACAGTACAATTTCAAGGTCTGTCCAGGCTAGGGGGAAGGAGGGAGGGACGCAAGAAAGAAGGCGAGAGAAGACAACTAACATGGAACGTTATGGTAGGTACATAACTTCTTAATGTTAAGTTGTCAAACTCGCCTTCATTCTTGCTGGATGGGACCGCGTCCCTAGCACCTCTATCCTGGGTGGCTCAATGGAACAGACTCTTGAGACCTGTGGAACCAAACCTAGCCCTGTCCCTAGAGGCCAAGTCCAATTTGTAATGAGAGATAAAGGTGTGAGGAGTGGACCAAGTGGCTGCCGCACAAATGGTGTCAATAGGTAGCCTATCCTGAAATGCTGTGGAAGTGGCTAGGCGCCTGGTAGAATGTGCGTTTGGTTTTGAGGGCAGTTGCTTGCCCCTAAGGAGATAAACATGAGAAATGATAGAAGACAGCCATCTGGATAAGGTCACCTTGGAGACCGGAAGACCTTTTCTGTTTTCTGCATAAGAAAGAAACAGTTGATCAGATTTTCTGAATTGTTTAGTTCTGTCTAAGTAATATCTGAGTTGGCGATGGACATCCAAACAATGAAGTTTCTGTTCTGCTCTGTCAGAATAATTTGGGAAAAAAACTGGCAATTCAATAGATTGGTTAATATTCGTCTGGGAAGCAACCTTGGGCAAAAAAGATGGATTAGTTCTTAAAGACACTCTATCTTTGTGGAAAACCAAGTATGGGGGACGGACACAGAGAGCGTGAAGTTCAGACACCCTCCTGGCTGAAGTAACAGCAACCAGAAAAATCGTCTTCCAGGAAAGAAATTTTAATGAGCATGTAGCAGCCGGTTCAAAGGGGGGCAGAATCAAGGATGCCAGCATTAAATTCAGGTCCCATTCCGGAGGAGGATCTTTGACTGGAGGTTTCAGCAGAAAGATCCCTCTAAGAAAGGCTTTGCAAAGCTTGTGAGACATTATGTTTTGATCCGCTAAGCCAACATGAAAATTTGAGATCGCTGCCAGCTGAACCTTAACTGTCGAGGAAGAAGAACCTGACTGAAAAATCTCAGCTAGGAAGTCCAAGACTGACTGTACTGGAGCTGTAAAGGGATCTATGTCCCTAGACTTTGCCCAGAAGGAAAAACGCCGCCATTTACTAGCATAAATCCTTCTGGTAGAGGACTTTAGAGAAGCTACTATGATATCTTGCACTGGATTAGAAATCATAGGAAGCCTGGCTAAGGAAGAAAGTGGAGCAACCAAGCAGTGAGGTTGAGAGAATGAATGGCCTGGTGCAGATGACCCGAATGGTGGGTCAGAAGATCTGGAATTGGATCCAGATGCCAAGGCTGAACCAAGAGATGACGATGAAGGGACAGAAACCAAATTTGTCGAGGCCAGTAAGGGGCAATGAGAATCAATTTGGCTCTCAAGACGGTAGCTTTCTGAATCACTTGAGGTATCAGCGGGAATGGAGGAAAGGCATAAAGAAGTCCCCGGGGCCAATCCTGGGTTAGAGCGTCTCTGGGGGGATGGCCTGGAAGTGGAAATAGGGAGAAGAAGTCTGGGCATTTGCTGTTTTGGGGTGTAGCAAAAAGGTTGCAGCAAGGGACGCCCCACTTCTGAAAAATCCCATCCACTACTGATTGTTTGAGAGACCACTCGTGTGGCATGAGAATAGCTCTGCTCAGTCTGTCCGCTAACAGGTTGGATTTCTCGGGGATATGCATTGCTATCAGAAACCGATGAGAGGAGATTGCCCATTGCCAAAGTCTGAGAACTTCTTGACACAGTGGATAGGACTTGGTCCCGCCCTGTTTGTTGATATACCAGACTACGGACATGTTGTCCGTCTGAACTGCAATAGTCCCTAAAGGAAGAAAGTCGCTGAGGGCTTGCAACGTTAAAAGCACCACTCTCATCTCTAGGACATTTATGTGCAGATGGTATTCTATGGGTTGCCAAGTCCCGTGGACCATCCTGCCCTGATAATGCCCCCCCCACCTGATCAGAGAGGCATCCAAAGTGACTGTGGCAACCGGAAATGGGGGAGCAAACAGTCGGCCCTGATGGAGTTGTGGAGAAGACATCCACCAGGTTAGGTAACTCTTGCAAGATTGCGTCACGAAGATCTTGTGGCGCATGGGAAGCTGCTGGAATGACCACTGGGTGAACAACATCCACTGCAGAAGATGCATGTGGAAGCGAGCTAAAGGAAGGAGTACGATGGCGGCAGTCATAAGACCTAGCACCTTCAGGACAAATCTGGCCCTGATCTTTTTGCTGAGTAGTATGATCCGAACATACTTTTGGATGTCCAGAATTCTTTGGTTTGTGAGTCTTGCTGACATCCCGACAGTGTCTAATTCTGCGCCTATAAAGGTAATAGATTGGCAAGGAGACAATGAAGATTTTTTGGAGTTTATAGAGATCCCTAACTGGTTGCAGATGTGAAGAGTGTAGTCCCTGGCCTTGAGAAGTTGATGCCTGGTGGTGGCAGAGAGGAGCCAGTCGTCTAGATACGGAAACACCGGGAATCCTTGACGTCTCAGGTGAGCCGTGAACACTGCCATGCATTTGGTAAACACTCTGGGGGCTGTAGTGAGACCAAAGGGCAGGGCTCTGAATTGAAAATGACTGGTCCCCAGCCGAAAGCGGAGAAACCTTCTGGAGCGCCTGTAAATTTTTATGTGATAGTAACCATCCTGAAGGTCTATTGAGCACATCCAGTTGTCCTTGCCCAAAAAGGGTAGAATGGACTGAAACGTGACCATCCGGAACCTTGCCTTCTTGACAAACTTGTTTAGTTTGCTGAGATCTAAAATTGGTCTCCAATCTCGTGTCTTTTTGGGGACCAAAAAGAATCTTGAGTAGATTCCGGATCCTACTTGGTCTGCTGGCACTAGTTGGATGGCTCTTTTTGCTAGGAGCTTTGATACCTCCAGCTTTGCCAACTCCCTTAGACCGGGTGAAACGTCTGGAAGGGATTGATGAGGAACGGGATATCTCTCGAAAGGGATATTGTAACCCTCGGATATGATCGACTCTACCCATTTGTCTTGAGAAAGGGAACGCCAGGCTGTTGGGTACAGTGACAATCTTCCCCCAACTGCCTCCAAGGGTGGACAGTCGGGCAACACCTCAGGGATGCTGGAAGGGTTTATCAGAGAGAGGCTCCCTGCTACCCTGATTCTGCGGACCCCCTCTGCCCCTAGGGCGGCGTCTATTGTTATTACCCCCTCTGCCTCTGGGGGTAAACTGACCACGTGCATCCGGCGTGACTCCCTGAGATTTACGGAACCACATTTCCCCCCCCTTCTGACCTTTGGGATAGGGTCTTGAAGGAGTGGAGAAATGGACTCCTACGGCAGAAAGAGTCTTGCCGTCTTGCTCACACCTGGTCAATGTGTCCTTCACCTGAGGTCCGAACAAAGCCGAACCATCGAAGGGAGTATTGGTGAAGGACGCCTTAAAGGGGTCTGCGAAATTGCAACGCCACATCCAGGACTGACGCCTAAGTGCCACTCCTGTGCCTGGGGCTCTACTCGCCCCATCGGCTGCATAAGAAATGAGCTGCATGGAGGAGTTAGCTATAGAATTTAGGATTCCGAGCTGTGAGGCAATCTTTTCTTGAGCCCCAGCAGCTGACGGATCCTGAACTACCTCACCTAGTTCCTTGAGAATATCTCTCTGAAGCCAGGTAAAGTGACAGAGATAGTTCAGCGAACACATAGCGAAGGTCGCTGACGAAAAAATCCACTTACCGTACCTATCCATGGTCCTAGAGTCCTTGTTAGGAGGATGGACAGGTACAGAAGGATCGGCAAGTTCCTTCTTAGTGGCAGCCGCCACCACCATGGCATCAACAGGGACACCCTTGGTGAGAAACTGTCTGTCTGCGGGGGCCGTGATGAATTTAGAAGGCCTCCTGGGGACTGGTTCCACAGAATCCGGGGCCGCCCACGCCTTTTGAGCCACCACTTCCATGAGCGGGTCGAAAGGCAGAGACACCCAGGAGGTGGAGGGTCGAGATCCAAAAGCCTCCAGGTATACCGACTCATCCTCGGAGGGGTTAATGGAAGGCCAGTTCCCCCTCTGCTTAAGGAGTTCCAGGATGTCTGAAAAGGAGACATCCTCAGAAGGGGACCGTGGGGAACCCTCCGACTCATCTAAGTCGGTATCTGATGTCGTAGACTCAGGGGAGTCTGTGTGCTTCCTCTTACACGTCCTCTTACGCGGGGGTTCTCCCGAAGGATCAGGAGAAACCTCGGAAGAGGAAGTTCTTCCCAATGGGGAAACCTGAGGCGATGGATCTCTGGGTCCGGGAGCAAGAGAGTGGGAAGAGACATCTACAGGCACCGAAGAGGGAGGAGCTAATGGAATTGACCGTTGACTAAGCTCCGGGGCTAGAACACTCCTCATCACCTCAAAGGCTCCCCTTCCAGGGAGGCCAGAAGACTCCCGCTCTGAAGAAACAGGAATCCCTGGTCCCGCCGAAAGAGAAGGCTCCGAGGCTGATGTCGGTGCCGAGCTCACCAATGCCGACGCTCCAAGAGGGAGAGTGGGGTCGGACAAGGGTCTGATGCCACTAGCCCCCTCAGAGCCGACAAGGGAGACCCGATGACCGGATCCCTCCAAGGAAGGTCTCAAGGAGGAAATCGGAGTCGAAGACGATGGAGCCGGCAGGGGAGGTATCAGCTCCGGCGCACCCACAGTCAATGCTCCGAGAAGCTCCGGCTCTGAACTCTGAAGGAGAGTCGGAGGAGGAATTTCAGGGGGATGAGGGATAGCGGTCATCTGCTGAGACGGGCTATGGAGCATCTGGGCCAGTGCCTGTGACTTCAGAAGTCTACTTACCACCCTCTCCAAGTCATGGTCTGACAGCCTGGAAGACCTTGAAGATCGGCTCCGATGGCTCCGCTCCGACAACAGAGGAGATCCCGGAGCCGAGTGAATCGACTCCAGGGAAGGGGACCGAGATCTCTTCTTGGAAGGAGCCATCGGAGCCGAAGACCCTTCGGTTCCATATGGAGCCGACAGCTTATTGGCACCAGTCTTAGTCAAAGATACGTCGGCTCCGGCCGGAGCCGACATCGATGCAAGTGTAACGGAGCCAGCTGGCACCGATACCACTACCTCAGAGATAGAAAAATCGTCTCCAGCCGGAGTCGATCTCGACTCCAAAGGAGTTGGAGCCACAGCCGAAGGCTTAGAAGTCACAGCCGAGGCTTTAGGTGGCTTAGAGGGCTTACCCGACCCAGTCTTGGTAGGTGAGCCCTCTGGCTTCAATAAGCCACGTAGGATAAGTTTATTCCTACGTTCCTGCAGGACTCTCTGGCTAAAGGAGTGACAAATAACACAGGAGTCCTGCAGGTGTAGAGGACCCAGGCAGTACACACAAGAAGTGTGACCGTCTGTCAGAGACATCGTCTGACAGAATGAGTCACACTTCTTGAAGCCTGAGACCTTTACTTCTTTGGACATAGTATGCCCAACACCAAAAAAGCACACACAGACAATCCAATCACACAGTTAGCTTAGTGGAAAGGAGAAAAACTAATTAACACACCTACACTTCCTGACAGAAAAAGTAATGGAATGGAGGCTTAAGGCCTGAGGGAGGAAAAACTATCCTTAATACAAGAAGAAAGGGAATATAGGGCTAGACCGATAGGTACAATTAACACTTACTCTTAAGAAAGAGAGTATAGGAAAAAAAAGGAAATTTTTGACTGACTTTAGTATAAATATACAACGTTACCTGAGCTGGTAAAAGGAGACCTCTTCTTGAAGCGGCAAACGAGATCTGGGGTAGTCACGCCTTGCATCATGGGATATAGGGTTGCCTCGAGCTGGTAAAATTAGCTCTCGAGCTTAGCAAGTGCCGAGTCGGAGCCGAGGATCGGCTCCGAACCCATCCAGCAAGAATGAAGGCGAGTTTGACAACTTAACATTCTGTACTTAAATGTGTATTTTTTATTTTTTTTTTTGGGGGGGTGAAGATAAATGTTGACATTTTTTAAGCGTGTACAGAATATGATATCCTGTCAGAGAAGTACTGAACACATTATCATAAATATTTGTAGCAATGATCATTATTTTAAACAACTATTTATATTTCTCTGAAGAACAGACAGTGACAGATTATAATAAGAGCAAAATGGGCAGCTACCCAGGGCCCAAATCTTCAGGGTAATCCATGACCCTACCAACAAAGAAATTTAATTTTAATTCCAGTCACACATATTGCATGACCTGTGGAACAAAGTCTCTCTCCACAGACTTGATGTACAGGAAGCAGGAAGGAAATTACAGGAAGGTGCACTACACAGTACAGGAAGTACTATAACCAACAAGTGTGAGGTTGCTTTGAGCAGCTGCTTGAATTAAGGCTATGATTTGATTGCAGGTAGAGCATCTTTGAATTCCCTCTTGACAAGTAGACTATCGGGGAAATTTACTAAATTCTTATGGCTGTTGCACAGCATGGTGTGTGTGTGTGTGTGTGTGTGTGTGTGTGTGTGTGTGTGTGTGTGTGTGTGTGTGTGTGTGTGTGTGTGTGTGTGTGTGTGTGTGTGTGTGTGTGTGTGTGTGTGTGTGTGTGTGTGTGTGTGTGTGTGTGTGTGTGTGTGTATGGGCAGATGGTTAGTCAATAATGGCAGCCAAATTCACTCATAAATACCATTGTTTAAACTGTGCTAAACATAGCTGGGTCTTATGATGTTATGCTAGTGATCTTTATATAGTTTCATGCAATTAATCCAAAGCTACCACTAAAGTACAAGTCATTTATGTCTTCATAACAATAAGAGGTGTATATAGTCAACTAAGTGGCTATAACTGCTGGTGGAGGGCTATCTGTGGATGAAAACTTATGCTCTTACCATCATTTTAATAACTGTCTTTGCAGGACTAGTGTCAATTTATATAAAGCAAATTCTAACACTTAATTGTGGCCATTTTCATCTCAGTCAGACATATGATGAGTGCATAGTGGATAAAGTGGCCATAGGAGCTTACTAGGTTAATGGCCCTGGGGCCCTTCAAAGCCTAGCCAAGAGTTTATCCCCAAAATGAAACCTCAATCAGCACCTGTTGCTCCTGTCAATGAGGGACACAGGTGGACCCCGTGGGACAAATTTGTGGTTTCCCATCCACTCATCAAGGTTGCACTTGAAGAGGATCAGTGAGGTGCTCTGTTTGAATGTGTATGGAAAGTCTATTCCAGAGATGGGGCAGCCTCTGGGAGACAAACCTGTCTTTCCGGCAGGTTTTGTTGATGTTGCATATTAGATTCAGGTCTTTTTAGTGGGTATTGTGTGAGGAGTTAGAATTACAGATATGGAGCATCTCTTGTAGAGCAGGGTCCGAGATCACCTTTTAGGCGAGACACAGATCACCCCTGAGCAATGTGTATGATACAGAGTAGAGCGACAGTGATTTGAGCCTGTCTGCATATAGTTGTTGATTACAGATATTGGTGAATTATAATGACAATGAATTGAATGGCCTTTTATGGTTGAAATCTTGTAAAATGGGTACTTTTGTCAGTATTGGTTAATACATTTTTTTTTATTGTTTATTGGGAAAAAAGTTCAAAACTACAAATTCAAAAGACACTCTAACAAAAGTTTTTGCATTAATTAAGAAATATAAATAAAAGAAGCCGGAAAGGCAAATCCAAAAGAGCAGGTACATTTATGCATGGTCATAAAAAAATGTGTCGGGGGAGCAATGGCTTGAAAACAGCCCAGGGCACAAGATAACTTAATCCACCACTGAGAACAGAAACACATTTTATTATGAATTGTAGCATGTCTACAATAAATCTCCAGAAAAAGAACAACAATGTTTGGAATGTGTGCATATAAGGATCTTCGGAACCAGGTTCTAAATGTGTTTTCACAGGCCAGTTTTAAAGAGACTGATATAAAATCCATACATCTTGGTATTGTCGAGTGTTGTAGCTAGAAAGAACGATTTCTCCAGTATTGATGCAATTTCAACTGAAACCATCAAAATGTTTATTGATAATGTCATGAAATACTCTGTCAAATCTGGGCTGAAATGCTCAGCATTCAGAGCCAGAACGAAGTACGTTTGAGACAGTTTCTGGCTAAATGCTGTCTATTGGAGACGCTTTCCCCAAATGCAGTTTGGCAGGCAGCGCTTCCATTCCTTTTATTTCTATCAGTCAGCTTACAGAGCACCGGCTGATACACATTATTTATTTATTATTCATTTACCTTACATTTGTTAACTGGGAAACTTCGACTGGACACATGTCCTTTTTCAGTGGAGGCCTGTGAAGAAAAGCCCCAGTTACACAGTAAAATATTACATTAGACAGTTGATATACAGTTAGATTACATACAGTCATATATAGTATCCATAAACTTTTTCTATTAATAATGCTGTTGACAAATAATACCTTAAAAAGGAGTTTAGACATCAAATACTTCAGAGTACTTGGGATAGATATACATTATAAAACAGCTGGAAGGATGAAATATGCATAAATGATAGATTGGATAGGAAGGGTTCTGGGGAGAGAGGATAGGTATACCTTGTCCCTCTACAAAAATATTACACTTCCAAATGAACTTTCAGGA